>NC_058519.1:206344526-206647556 GCF_904849725.1 Hordeum vulgare subsp. vulgare | reverse complement strand
ATAATTTCAGATCTGAAATCATGGCACTCTGGCCTTAGTGACAAGCATTAAGCATGGCAAAGTAGTAGCAACATCAATCTCAGAACATAGTGGATACTAGGGATCAATCCCCATCAAAACTAACTCGATTACATGATAGATCTCATCCTACTCATCACCGCCCAGCGAGCCTACGAATAGATTACTCACGAACGACGAAGAGCTTCATGGAATTGGAGAGGGAACAAGGTTGATGATGACGATGGCGACGATTTCCCCTCTCCGGAGCCCAAGACGGACTCTAGATCTGCCCTCCAGATGAAGAACAGGTGGTGGCGGCGCCTCCGTATCGCAAACGCGACGAAAACTTCTCTTTTTATTTTTTCTGGGACGAAAGGCATCTTATAGACCTGAGATTGGGGGCGGCAGAGCCGTGTGGGCCCCACAAGCCTGCCCACCGCCACCGGGGGGGGGGGGTGGTGGAGCCAGGGCTTGTGGCCCACTGGCCCACCCCGTGAGGTGGAACTTGGCGCAGATATTTTTCTTATTTTCCAAAACTGCTCCCCGTAAATTTTCAGGACGTTTGGAGAACTTTGATTTCTGCACAAAAATAACACTAATGCAATTCTGCTGAAAAAAGCGTCAGTCCAGGTTAGTTTCATTCAAATCATGCAAATTAGAGTCCAAAACAAGGGCAAAAGAGTTTGGAAAAGTAGATACGATGGAGACGTATCAGTCGTCACTAGCGTCACGCTCCGCCGTAGCTCTCTGCCTCGCCGTGGCGCCGCATCCCCGGTCCTCCTCGGCGTCCGGGTCGTGCAGGGATGGAGGCGGCGCTGTGCCCCGATCCCGCCGGTTCCTCTCCCTCGGCCCAAGGTGGCCGGAGCCGGCCTGGCGAATCCCAGCGCTAGCGCCATCTCTCTGTCCCACGAGCGAGCACAAGGAAGAAGAAGGAGGGAGGAGGAGGAGAGAGAGAGATGGGGCGGGCCCTGCCCGTTAGAGAGAGAGAGAGGGAGTGGATAAGGCGGGCCCGCCCGTTAGAGAGAGAGAGAGAGAGAGAGAGGTCAACCCTGGGCCCGCGCGTCTTAAGTGGTGACTCACTTTGCAAAAGGCGATTTCCAGTGCTGAAAGCGTACTCCGCCGGAACGCGCTATCTCTTTTAGCTCCAGGGACCCGTTTGCGGTAATTCTTTTTACAGAATGGTCCCTAGTGCTCTAACGAGCGTATCTCCACAACCGTAACTCCGATTGAGGTAAAACCATTGCCCACGCTTTCGTCTCGTCGAGCCCGTTTCAATAGTACAATTTCCAGAATGTGTTTGTACAATAGAAATGACTGTTTTTCCCTTGCCCTTTGATTGAGCCTTCCGAGAGGGAAACCTCTCCCGCAAATCTTCCCGTCATTTTGTCACGCTTCTTCCCGGAGTATTCGTCGACCCCGAGGCAAGCCAACCTCTTGTCATTAGCTCCGGACTTGCGTGATGACTTTGCTTGCACCCTGTGTGTTTATGTGTATCGCCTGTTAGGCTGCATTTGCACACAAGTGTTATGACATCCGTATTAGATGCTAGCATTACTTTTCATCTAATGCCATGTCTTGATACCATGCTAATAATAATATTGTTAGTAATATTGACATGTAGTACTAGGGTTTGATCTCATGCCATGATTGTCAGCACTATTGATTTGCTATGCCATTGTTTAGCACTTATATTTGTCGAGGTAATGATACGGTGATGGATAGGTGGAGTTGAGTTATCAAATACAACCTAGTTGGTCGATCTTGAGTCACCTGTCCGGGCTTATCCATGCAACCACATTTGCCGATATGGGACGACTTTGACTTGGTATGTTCTCGTGCTCTTTCACCGGTACCTCCAAAGAGGGAGGGTTATGCATGCGTGATACCCTGATCAGGTAGGCGGTGATAACCCACTGAGCCAATTGAGTTGTTTGTGCCAGCGTCCCCGTTTGGAACAGTTTAGTTTGGCCACGACGGTGGCAGGTGTCATGAGGACACAGGGCCACCCAGGGCAGGACTCCGGGGGAGGATGAATGCCGGTGGTATGATGGAAGAGTTACGGGTGAGACGAGTTTCGTTGGAGCAACATGATACGTCTCCAACGTATCTACTTTTCCAAACTCTCTTGCCCTTGTTTTGGACTCTAATTTGCATGATTTGAATGGAACTAACCCGGAATGACGTTGTTTTCAGCAGAATTGCCATGGTGTTGTTTTTGCATAGAAATAAAAGTTCTCGGAATGACCTGGAAACTTATGAGGATTTTTTGTGCAATATATAAAAAATACTGGCACAAGAATTACCTGGAGACACGGAGCCAGGAGCCCACAAGCCCAGGAGGTGCCCCCCTAGATCGCGCTTGGCAGGCTTGTGAGGCTCTCGTGGCTCCGCAACCTCCAACTCCAGCTCTATATATTCTCTCTCGCCCAGAAAAAATTAAGAGAGAAGAGTTCATCACGTTTCACAACACGGAGCCGCCGCCACCACGTGTTCTACCTCTAGAGGGCAGATCTGGAGTCCGTTCTAGGCCCCAGAGAGGGGAAATCGACGCCGTCGTCATCACCAACCATCCTTCATCGCCAATTCCATGATGCTCTTCATCGTTCGTGAGTAATCTCATCGTAGGCTTGCTGGACGGTGATGGGTTGGATGAGATCTATCATGTAATCGAGTTAGTTTTGATGGGGCTTGATCCCTAGTATCCACTATGTTCTAAGATTGATGTTGCTACTACTTTGCTATGCTTAATGCTTGTCACTAGGGACCGAGTGCCATGATTTCAGATCTGAACCTATTATGTTTTCATCAATATATGTGTGTTCTTGATCCTATCTTGCAAGTTGTAGTCACCTACTATGTGTTATGACCCGGCAACCCCGGAGTGACAATAACCGGAACCACTCCCGGAGATGACCATAGTATGAGGAGTTCATGTATTCACTTGTGCTAATGCTTTGTTCCGGTTCTCTATTAAAAGGAGACCTTAATATCCCTTAGTTTCCATTAGGACCCCGCTGCCATGGGAGGGTAGGACAAAAGATGTCATGCAAGTTCTTTTCCATAAGCACGTATGACTAAATACGGAATACATGCCTACATTACATTGACGAACTGGAGCTAGTTACATATCACCCTATGTTATAACTGTTACATGACGAATGTCATCCGACATAATTATCCATCACCGATCCAATGCCTATGAGTTTTTCCTACTGGTCCTTGCTAAGTTACTTTACCGCTACTGCTGTCACCACTGCTACTGTTACCGCTGCTACCGTTACTATCACACTACTTTGCTACTGAAACATTGCTGCAGATACTAAGTCTTTCAGGTGTGGTTGAATTGACAAGTCAACTGCTAATACTCGAGAATATTCTTTGGCTTCCCCTTGTGTCGAATAAACAAATTTGGGTTGAATACTCTACCCTCGAAAACAGTTGCGATCCCCTATACTTGTGGGTTATCAAGACCTTTTTTTGGCGCCGTTGCCGGGGAAGCATAGCTCTATTCTCTGAGTCACTTGGGATTTACGTGTGTTGATCACTATGAGGAATCCGAGAGATCCAAAAACTAAAGTCTTGCCCTCAACTACGAGGACAGGTAAGGAACTGCCATCTAGCTCTGCACTTGATTCGCCTTCAGTTATGAGTAAATTTGCGACACCACCACCTACTGGTAAGTCTGATATGTCGCATGTGCTTGATGATGCTGCTTCTGCTATCCATGATGCTTATGATGATGCTTTGCTTGATGATCATTTGCCACTGGGTGCATTTCTTGATGCACAAATTGCTAGAGTTACTGCTGAATGTGATGATACTTCTGAAACTGATGAAATTATTGAAGTAGAACCTGCTGTTTCACCTGTTAGACCTAGCTCTCCTAGATATGAATTGCCTAATATACCCGAGGGTTATGTTATGGAGGGAGAGGTAGCTGAAGTCTTTCTTGCTTGTAAGGATAGCTATGATCTTGAGAATTTATTACGCAAGTGGAAATAAAAATCTCTGAATGCTAGAATGAAATACGATCCTAGGTTTGCTACTTCACCCATCTTTGTTACTGATAAGGATTATGAATTCTCTATCGATCCTGAGTTAATCACTTTGGTTGAATCTGATCCTTTTCATGGTTATGAATCTGAAACGGTTGTAGCACATCTTACTAAACTGAATGATATAGCCACCCTATTCACGAATGAGGAAAAGATTCGCCACTACTATATCCTTAAGTTGTTTCCTTTCTCACTAAAGGGTGATGCTAAGACTTGGTTTACTTTTCTTGCTCCTGGTTGTGTGCGTAGTTCCCAGGATATGATATACTACTTCTTTGAGAAATATTTTCCTGCCCATAAGAAACAAGCTGCCTTGAAGGATATATATAAGTTTCTGCAAGTTGAAGAAGAGAGTCTCCCACAAGCTTGGGGATGCTTGTCCAGTTACTGAATGCTTTGCCTGATCACCCTCTTGAGAAAAATGAAATACTTGATATCTTTTATAACGGACTAACCGATGCTTCTAGGGACCACCTAGATAGTTGTGTTGGTTGTGTTTTCAGGGAAAGAACTGTGGAACAAGCTGAAATTCTATTGAATAATATCTTGAGCAATGATAATGCTTGGACTATTCCCGAACCACCTCCGAAGCCAACTCCGAAGAAAAGAGGTATTCTATTCCTCAGTCCTGAAGATATGCAAGAAGCCAAGAAATCTATGCAAGAGAAAGGTATTAAATCTGAAGATGTTAAGAATCTACCACCTATCGAAGAAATACATGGTCTTGATAACCCGACACAGGTAGTAGAGGTAAATTCTCTTCATAGATTCAATGCGAGTGATATTCCTTATGATAAACCTGCTAGCTTATGCTTAGATGAATTTGATAACTTCGTTGCCAAACAACAAAGTTTCAATTATTTTGTTAGCAGACAATTGGAACAAAATGCTTGTATGATTCATCATATAAGTGCTTGTGTGGATAAAAATGTCAATGATCTTAAGCTTTTGAGTAAACATGCCTCTATGGTCACTACTCAAGTAGAACAAGTACTTAAGGCTCAAAATGACTTGCTCAATGAGTTGAATGACAATTCTATTAGAGTTGTCACTAGAGGTGGTAGAATGACTCAGGAACCTTTGTATCCTGAGGGCCATCCTAAGAGAATTGAACAAGATTCTCAAGGAGTTAACATTGATGCACCTAGTCATCCTGGTAATAGGAAGAAAAAGAAAGATGATAGGAACTTGCATGCTAGCAAACCTGCTGCTGTTACACCCGAGAATCCAAATGATGTCTCTGTTTCTGATGCCGAAACACAATCTGGTGATGAACATGAGCCTAGTGATAATATTGATAGTGGTGTTCAAGTTGATGCTCAACCTAGTAATGATAAGGATGTGGAGATTGAACCTGTTGTTGATCTTGATAACCCACAACCTAAGAATAGGAGATATGATAAGAATGATTTTATTTCTAGGAAGCATGGTAAATAAAGAGAACCATGGGTTCAGAAACCCATGCCCTTTCCTCCCAAACCATCCAAGAAAAAGGATGATGTGGATTTTGAGCGCTTTGTTGAAATGATTTGACCTGTCTTTTTGCAAATGCGTTTGACAGATATGCTCAAAATGTCTCCTTATGCTAAGTACATGAAATATATTGTGACTAATAAAAGGAGGATACCTGAGGCTGAGATTTCCACCATGCTTGCTAATTACACCTTCAAGGGTGGGACTCCTAAGAAACTAGGTGATCTCGGAGTGCCTACTATACCTTGCTCCATTAAAGGAAATTATGTTAGAACTGCTTTATGCGATCTTGGAGCTGGTGTTAGTGTTATGCCTCTCTCTTTATATTGTAGATTTGAATTGGATAAGTTGACACCCACTGAAATGTCTTTGCAAATGGCCGACAAATCAACTGCTTTTCCTATCGGCATTTGCGAGGATGTGCTTGTTGTGGTTGCTAACGTTACTATCTTAACGGACTTTGTTATTCTGGATATTCCCGAGGATGATGCCATGGCGGTCATCCTTGGAAGACCCTTTTTAAACACTGCAGGGGCTGTTATTGATTGCAACAAAGGCAATGTCACTTTCCATGTTAATGGTAATGAGCATACGGTGCATTTTCCGAAGAAACAATATCGAGTTCATTGCATCAATGCTATGGAAAAATCTTCATCAATTCTTATTGGAAGCTTTGAATGCCCTATACCTACTGTCAAGATGAAGTATGATTTACTTGTTGGGGATATGCACACCCCTATTGAGGTAACCTAGTGATTATTCGAAAATTCTCCGGTTTTATGTGATTCAAAAAAGTTTGTCAAGGAGACTTGATCAACCTCATTGACGGATTTCTTTGATGACCATGAGATGGATAAATCTAGAAGTCACAACCTTCTGCTCCCAACTTTTACTTTCTGTTGTTTAGAAGAAAAATGATAAATTTAGCTTTATTTTTCCTGTTTTCTGCTTTTTCCATCCCTTAGAAAAGTGTCCCAAAAATAAAAGTTCTCCAAATGCCCTGAAATTCAAGTATGATTTTTCCTAGAATATTTAAGAATTTCTGAGATACATAACTAGTCAGGGGGATGCACTAGTGGGCCACGAGCCCAGGAGGCGCGCCCACCCCCCTAGGCGCGCCTGGCAGGCTCGTGGGTCCCACGTGGCCCCCTCCACTTATTCCAGCTCCCATATTCTTCCACCTCAAGAAAAAATCATTCCACAGCTCAAACCCGTGTTCTTGCTCTTCTTGCTGCATTTTTCGATCTGCTTGTGCAAAGCCCCATTCACCAAACTGTCTTGGGGAATTGTTCCTTGGTATGTGACTCCTCCATTGGTCCAATTAGCTTTTGCTCTAGTGCTTTATTCATTGCGTATTTTTGCTGCCTTGGTGACCCTGTTCTTGAGCTTTGCATGTTAATTTTAGTTGGTCCCAAGTAGTTTTGATGCATGATTTGGCCTCTAGGCACTTGTAGGAGTAGTTGCTATGAGTTTTGTTGAGCCTTGTTCACTTTTCTTTTGAGTCGCTAGAAATTTCGGAAAAAGAAGATGTTCAAGACAAACTATCATGGTGGTTCCTCAAGCAAAAGGGGTCCCTGTCTCTCGATTCGGGAGCCCGATCCTTATCAGCCGAGGAACGCACAGGTACAACCATGTGAATGGCCTTCCGATGAATTCATGGTTGATGCAGGTTTCAAGGACGAGTTTGATACATTTGTTCACAACGTCGGGCTTGAAGAATTCATCTCGAACAAATGCGAACAGTGTACTACACTCACTGCCTCTTTAGTTTGTAGATTCAAATTTTCAGTTGGCCGTGACTCATCCATACCGTTTGATCTTTATGACAAATAGTATACCATGGATTTAGAGGATTTTTAATAGAATTTGCAAGATACCTGATTGGGGTAGTCCCAATGATCCTCCTAGGTCTTCGGTTAGAGATTTTATTTCTTGTGTAACTGTTGGAGAAACTAGAGATATTACGCAGGCTACCATGGGGAGCATCATTTCCTTGCCTTAGATTATTTTCCCCTCTTGATAGGTAGATGCATTAACGGCAAGATTGAGCATTGTCACCTCTGCGCACCTGACCTTAGTATTCTTAAGAGCGTAGTAACGGGTGATAGAAGTTTCAACATGGGAGCTATAATCGCAAGGAGGCTAAATAATAATGCTAATGAAGGGGATTTCTTTGGTGGGATCTATGCTACTCGCATAGCAAATTTTCTTGGAATACCCATCCGCACAGGAGATCCCCCGCTCCATACAGCTTTCCTTGATCGCGTCGCTATGACACGCTATCAGTTCCTTGAGAGGGATAATGAATCCCTCCTATACCGGTTAATATTTAACCGACAACGTGTTTTCCATATTACCCTTCCTGCTCCTGCTTTCTTTGCCTTTCACGTAAAACGGATATATTACATAACCAGAGGAGAGGCAGAGTAGTATGAGAGGGAGGCGAAGGCTGCTCGCCTCCGTGAGGCAACTATTGAGGCGGTAGATGCTGCGTTCCCGTACAACCCCCATTATGATTTTGGATATCACGCGGACCAGCCGTGGGAGTAGACCAACTTAGGCCAAAAGCCTAAGCTTGGGGGAGTATGTGTTTCTCACCAACTTTATATTCATGCTCACACATTCACTTTGATAGTCGGTGTTCACACCTTGCCATTGTATCATCCATGCTAGTTTATTTCTTTTTCTCGCTTTCTTCTCGTGTGTTTGTTTAATTTGAGAAAAACAAAAAAAATAGTTGTAAGTTTACTTTCCAGCTTGCTTAGTGGTAATTAAAAAGAAAACCCAAAAATATTTCCCGTTCTTCTTTTGCTTGTTGGGAGCTTTCCCGTGTAAATAGTTTTCTTTTTTCTTTGGGTCAAGGCAGAAGACCATGGTTAAAATGTTTAGTGGCTCTCATGTGCATTATTTATTTATCCGTCAAAGAGCCATATTACTTTGTCTTCTCCTCTAAGTTTGCTTGCAGATTCCAGCTTAGTCCAATGCACGAACACTCTCATTATTATTCACATCATTCGGTCGTGCAAGTGAAAGGCAATAATGACGATATATGATGAAGTGACTGAGCCTGGAAAAGCTGGTATGAACTCGACCTATTTTGTTTTTGTAAATATGACTAGCTCATCGTTCCTAATTCAGCTTTGTTATGAGAGAAACATGTTTGCAATGACAACTTAGAGATCTTAGTTTTTGATGCCATGCTTAATTGGCTAGGAGCTTATAATGGTTTGTCTTGGATGCCAACATGAATTTCAAGATGATTATGATGTAGTATGATAGGATGGTATCCTCCTTTGAATGATTCAAGTGGCTTGACTTGGCACATGTTCACACATGTAGTTGAAACAAAATCAACATAGCCACTATGGTATTCACGTTTATGGTGATTTATATCCTACTCATGCTTGCACTCAATGTTGGTTAATTTCAATGCATATTGATGACTGTTGTCGCTCTCTAGTTGGTCGCTTCCCAGTCTTTTACTAGCCTTCACTTGTACTAAGCGGGAATACTACTTGTGCATCCACTTCCATAAACCCAAAGTTGTTCCATATGAGTCCACCATACCTACCTATATGCGGTATCTACCTGCCGTTCCAAGTAAATTTGCATGTGCCACTCTCTAAATCTTCAAATAATAATCTGGTTTGTATCCCCGAATCGCTCATGTGGTGACAAGGGGCGGTCAGTATCTTCTATGCTAGGCGTGTTATCCTCGATACATGTTTATTCACTATCACTCACGAGAAAGGGGCCGGTAATCGGAATGCCCAGTTCCATGCTCTAATCGAAAATATAATTGCAAACAAGAATCCCCCTGGATTGTTGTTGGTATGGACGACACCCGAGGATTGAGCTAGTCGTGGAGTGTGATTGATCGGTGGTGGGGGAGTCAAAACTTTACTTTTCTGTTTGGGAACCGCCTATAATATGTGTAGCATGGAAGATGGTGAAAACTCTTGGTCATCACGTTGACAATGAAAGCATACCACCCAAAATTATTTATCTCTGTTTTAAAAGCTTGAGCTCTCGCACCTCTGCAAATCAATGCTTCCCTCTGCGAAGGGCCTATCTATTTACGTTTCTCTTGAGTCATCCTCTACTTATTAAAAGGGACCAGTTAGAGAGCAACTCCGTCTTTTTTATGCTTTGTTATTAATTGATATTGAGTATGACTGTGACTGGATCTTCTTTGCCATGAAATACAATGTTCAGTCAGCCCTTGGTCTTTGAAGGTGCTCTGCATTTATGTTTTGCGGTCTCAGAAAGGGCTAGTGAGATACCATCTATTCATATTGTATCATGATTGTTTTGATTGAAGTGTTGACATTTGAAACTTATCATTATTGCTCGCTAGTTGATTATGCCATTGATATGAGTACACCATGAGTCCTAAATGTTATTGCTTATGTGGTTAGCTTATGATCTTGCTGAAAATCCAAATATGAGTTAGACATAATTACAACAACAAGATCAAACAGAGTTCGTAAAAGTTTTTCTTTTGTCTCTTTCAGTTTGTCAACTGAATTGCTTGAGGACAAGCAAGGCTTTAAGCTTGGGGGAGTTGATACGTCTCCAACGTATCTACTTTTTCAATCTCTTTTTCCCTTGTTTTGGACTCTAATTTGCATGATTTGAATGGAACTAACCCGGACTGACGCTGTTTTCAGCAGAATTGCCATGGTGTTGTTTTTGCGCAGAAATAAAAGTTCTCGGAATGACCTGGAAACTTACGAGGATTTTTTGTGGAATATATAAAAATACTGGTGCAAGAATTACCTGGAGACACGGAGCCAGGAGCCCACAAGCCCAGGAGGCGCCCCCCTAGGTCGCGCGTGGTAGACTTGTGAGGCCCTCGTGGCTCCGCAGCCTCCAACTCCAGCTCTATATATTCCCTCTCGCCCAGAAAGAAATAAGAGAGAAGAGTTCATCGCATTTCACGATACGGATCTGCCACCACCACGTGTTCTTCCTCTGGAGGGCAGATCTGGAGTCCGTTCTGGGCTCCGGAGAGGGGAAATCGACGCCGTCGTCATGACCAACCATCCTTCATCGCCAATTCCATGATGCTCTTCATCGTTTGTGAGTAATCTCATCATAGGCTTGCTATACGGTGATGGGTTGGATGAGATCTATCATGTAATCGAGTTAGTTTGGATGGGGTTTGATCCCTAGTATCCACTATGTTCTAAGATTGATGTTGCTACTACTTTGTTATGCTTAATGCTTGTCACTAGGGCCCGAGTGCCATGATTTCAGATCTGAACCTATTATGTTTTCATCAATATATGTGTGTTCTTGATCCTATCTTGCAAGTTGTAGTCACCTACTATTTGTTATGACCCGGACCCCCGGAGTGACAATAACCGGAACCACTCCTAGAGATGACCATAGTATGAGGAGTTCATGTATTCATTATGTGCTAATGCTTTGTTCCGGTTCTCTATTAAAAGTAGACCTTAATATCCCTTAGTTTCCATTAGGACCCCACTGCCACGGGAGGGTAGGACAAAAGATGTCATGCAAGTTCTTTTCCATAAGCACGTATGACTAAATACGGAATACATGCCTACATTACATTGACAAACTGGAGCTAGTTACATATCACCCTATGTTATAACTGTTACATGATGAATTTCATCCGACATAATTATCCATCACCGATCCAATGCCTACGAGTTTATCCTACTGGTCCTTGGTAAGTTACTTTACCGCTACCGCTGTCACTACTGCTACTGTTACCGCTGCTACCGTTACTATCACACTACTTTGCTACTCAAACTTTGCTGCAGATACTAATTCTTTCAGGTGTGGTTGAGTTGACAACTCAACTGCTAATACTCAAGAATATTCTTTGGCTTCCCCTTGTGTCGAATCAACAAATTTGGGTTGAATACTCTACCATCGAAAACTGTTGCGATCCCCTATACTTGTGGGTTATCACAACACTGGTCCACCCGAATGGGATCACGAGGTCAGTGCTCCATAGTGTGGCTAAAGTGTGCTACATCTGCACAGTGTCAAACCTATTTGAATAGCCAAGTCCATGGTATTGGACAGCCCGCCCAGACCTTAGTAGGTGGTCAACCATATCAGTGTTAGTAGTGATGGAAGAACTCATCTTGCGTGGACATCATAGGATGTCAGGAACATGATTTGTTAGCCAAGAGATGGCTATATGATGAATGGTCGGATGACCATATGATTTGGATGTGATTTGGATTCGTTCAGGTTGTATTACGAGTATATCGAGGGTTGTGGGACAACCCAGAAGAGAGTAAGTTGGCATTCAGTAATAGTAAGTAATTTAAACACTTGTTGTGATCTTTGCCATGCTAGTTAGGTAAATTACATGCTTGATCCATGTTATACTATTTTCCTGTTAATTCCATGCCATGCTTAGAATAATCAGTATATAATTATAGAGCTAGCTTTGTTATCTGCTTGTTTGGATGCTATGTATTTGGTTGTCTTGCGAGTACATTCAAAGTACTCACCTGCCTTGCACATGGACAGTTGCAGGAGAAGACTCGTTGTGCTAGATCGTAACCCAGCCAGTCCTGCGAGTTATGGAGCCCAGCCAGAGACATCGTTGCCGCTGAATCAAGACCTTTGTTGCCGTTTAGTTAGCTTTGGAGTTATGTAATATTGTTGTAAGCAACAATATTGTAATACTCCATTATATTAATAAAGCCATTTTTTGCTTGGAATTGCTGTATAATGTCTTTGGCGTGTGTCCGGTCTTATCCTGGGGACGGCCGTGCGTCGGCCCTCTATCAGGGTGCCACATTAGCTATGCAATATCTCCCTTCCTAATCAATTGTTTCATCCGGTGTTTTATTTTAGTGGGCCCATAACCCACAAGTTTTCCCACGATCTTATCTGGCTCTTGTAATATTTTCCGGAGATCTCTAATTCTTTTCTACTATGACGTAAGTATGAATTTCATCAGTCATATTCCTTCTCAAGGTCATTCTAAATTATTTCATCATTGGCTCAACTTTTCATATTCTCATTTCGGAGTGGCTCAGTAATTTTGTTGGTGTCCTCGTCTTCATTCTCTGCTTGCAATACCAAAGGAGTGTTTCCCAAATCTTGGTCCATTCTCTTGAAGATTAATCATTTCAGCTTTGTCTTATCATTTTGAATTGTTTTCAATCATGAGTAATTCCTTCCATATCTATCCGGTGCATTTCAGTATTGTTTCATTTCTCGATCCTTCGAAGGCCATCATTTCAGAAGATTTCTTTGTTCTCAGCTTTCAGCTTCATCCTCAAATTGTTCTCAACTATTGTCTCTTCGTTCGTCTCTCAATTATTCCGGAGCCTTGTTGAAGTTTCTTATAGGTGGGTCATGATCTATTAATTCTCAAGGTGTTCTTCAAGATTCTTGTTGGAGAACCTCAAGTATTCTATCTCTTGCATTTCGAAGTGCAATTCTTCCTCTTTTATCCTTTGAGGTGCTGTTATATCATTCTTGTCAGTAGAGGAGTCTCGAAGAGAAGTTGATTCAAGAATTAAATATGTAAACCCACCAAATCCTTTGATCATGAGATATTTTGACCCATGGTATGGTGTTCCGTTAATCCAAGTTTTCAATGTTTCCTCTTGGTGTAAGAAGTTTTCATATCTTGTTGCTCTCAATCAATCCTTGTTTCTGTTAGTGTCTGGTTGTCACCTCATTAATTGAGATGGGTTTTCATAAGTCCACTACAAGTGTGTTCTGTTCGCTGTTGGTTTGCCAACAACTCCACTCAATTCTTCTTGCAAGGCTGCTTGTCAAATTCAGTTGTGATGGAAGTTGTCATTCTCTTCTTCATTCTATTCTTCTCAAGATCTAGTTCCTATTCTCTTGTTCCGGAGTTGTGGTGATGTTGCTCTCTTCAATCTATCATCTTGTTCTATCAAGATCATGTTCTCTCATTGCTTATTTAATTTAGTAAGTTTGTTGTGAATCTTCTCAAGATCTTTCCATCTTATCAAATTGTTGTCCTCTTTTTCCTACCGAAGTGCTACCAAAATTTTGGGTGAATTATTGCTTGTTTCTCATATCATTCTTCATCTCTTTGCAACCTTCAAGGATCGTTGGTTTAACTCCTTTGTTAAAGAAGCGACTAAGTTGTACCTCTCCTTCTCTTCCTCTTCCCCTTTCATTCTTAGATCTCGGGGCGAGATCTCTTGTTAGTGTAGGAGAGTCGTTTGAGCCCGAGACCGACGCTCCAGAAGATTCCCCTTTTATTCTGTTGCCGCCGTGCGATAAGATTGTTTGTCACATTCATCATCGCATCATTCGCATCTTGTTCATGGCATCGTCACTTGTTTTCAAAAAGTGGCATCCGTTAGCAGTCACCGGTTCTTCCCGTCGTCCGTTTCGAGTCCAACCACACACGCACGCGCCCGCGGCATCGATAAAATATTGTTTGTGAAAGTGTTCGGAAATATTCTCGGATTGGGTCGAAACTTGGCGTGTCGTCTTATTTTAATGTAGGTAGGCCGCCTGCCAAATTTCGTCGCAATCGGAGTCCGTTCGATACCTGAACGGTCGACCGTAGCCGCACCGCCATGGGTCTATCATCGGACGTTTTTTTGGTGTTAAAAATTCTCATTGTCGGACCGCTACTTCCCTCTCTTCCTCACCTAGCCTCTATGACACAACCCACCAAACCTATCCTAGCCCCTAGCTATCGCCAGAGCCGTCCGATCGCGATCCTGCGGTCCGAATTCAGACGAAATCCCCTAGCCCTATCCCGTGTATATATATAGACATCAACCAACCATGCCTTGGGATCCGTGCCCCCCTCAAACCCTAGCCGTGCAACATGCACCTCCCACCTATCTCTCCTCCAGCCGTCGAGGCCCGGATCAGGCCCTTTCAGGCTCGAAACCACCAGATCGCCCCCTCCTTCACCTCGGCCAGAAGCAACAGCCCCGAGCCGCAACTCCTCCGGCCGAGCCCCCACCGCCGGATCTCCTTTGAGCCACCCAGCGAGCCCTTGTCAGAGCTCCCTCCCGCTGCCGGAGCCGCCCCGTGTTGCAGGCCCCTTCACGTCGCCGCGCCGCTCAGCCCCAAGCAGCCCCTCTCTTATCGAGCTCGGGAGAGACGCAGGTCGCCGCGTGCGGCCGCCTCCAGCCACCACCCTCGGCCACCATCGCCTCCGGCCCCGGCCGCCTCCCGCCACCGCCGACTGCCTTCAGTCCTAGCCGGCCCGCTTCGCCCTTCCCCGCCTCAGCCATCGCATTGCCAGGCAGCAGCAGCGCTGCCTCTCCTCGATCCGATTAGGAACGGGGGAGGATGCCTGCTCGCCAGCGCCCCGTCGCCCGCTATGGACCGTGACCTAGCGCCTCCATCATCCTAGCTGGGCCAGATCTGCCCCGGCCAGCTTCGGTCTCCTCTGCAGTCCAGCCTCCTCTCCAGACCCGGCCTGCTTAGGCCCGCGAGGTGAGCATCCCCTATTCCCCTCCCCGCACACGTTTTTGTTATCTTGCGCATGCCCCTGTTAGGCCCATTAGGTCAATTCGGACCGAGTAGATTTTTTTATGTCCTCCGAACTTTTCCAATTACCAGGGATTTCAGGAAAAATGCATTATTTTCAAACGCCCGTAGCTTTCAAACCGTGCGTCGGATCGTGACAAATGATATATGTAGATCATGTAGAATTTTGCGTAGATTAATATTTTCCATCTCTCATGCATATTTAATACTGTTAGGCATGCTGTTTGCATCGGTTTACTTGTCAACGTGATAGAAATGGTTTAGTTCGTAGTTATTTAACCGTAGCTCCGTTGGAGATGAGCCATACATGTAAATGGACTAGAATGGCGAGTAGAATCACGTGAACCACTTTGTTTTGCCATTTAAAAAACATAAAATGTGATTAGGTCAAATCTGGACAGATTACAAAGTTAACACATGGGGTGAGTTCGGAGATGCTATATGTCATTTCCGGCCTCATTTAAAATGCCTAGATAGGTAGTTTAATTGTGCTTCACCTCTTGCCATGTTTAACAACATTTAATATTGCCCTGTAAATAAATGGGAGTGAACTAAATAATTAAATGCGGAGTTCCGTCAATATGCAACTCGTTGCATATTGATCTTCACTTAATGTGTAGCGTTTGACTGTTGTGAATTGTCATACCCCGCCTTGCATATTTGAAACTGATCATGCATCATATATGAATTGCATCATGTCGTGCATCTGTCGTGGTGAATATGGTGTGTTGATTCTTGTTTCCGGTTTGATTCGTCTCGATAGAGTTCCGCAAGCGTGTCGGAATGTGAGGACCCGTTCGACTACGTCGGTTCGTATGCTTCACAGAGTCGTTCTTCTTCCAAGAGGGATCACAGGCAAGATGATCATTTCCCTAGATACCATTACTATCATTGCCATGCTAGTTGTTTCGTTTCTTTCGCTATGTCCCGCTGCCTACCACCTGTTAAATATCAGCCTGCCAACATTGCCATAAAACCTCTAATCTTTCCACTACCCAACAAACCTTGTTTGGCTATGTTACCGCTTGCTCAGTCTTTTGTTAGCGTTGCTAGTTACATGTGCAGTTGCTTCCTTGTGAAAACATGGGTTCCTTGTTATATCACCATCTTATTGCTAATTAATTTAATGCACATATATACTTGGTAAAAGGTGGAAGGATTGGCTTTATAGCCCGGTGTTTTGTTCCACCTTTGACGCCTTAGTTTCGGCTATCGGTGTTATATTCCATAAATGAGCGCTCCTAACATGCTTGGGGTTGTTATGGGGACCCCCTAGATTCTCGTTTTGGGATAAATCTTGTCTGGAAAGGACCAACATTGGTACTATATTTGGCCAACATAATGATTCTGTTAATACTGAAAAACATAGGGCGTCATTAACCCAAGGAGTAATTCAACATAATACAGGGAGGGCCAGTGCCGATGGTGCTGGTCAAAAATAGAGCACCGTGCAGGGCCAACACGGGGCAACCTAGGAGATGTCTATCAGACCACCGTACGCTTCGCTTATCCGTCGTGTCCTGAGAACGAGATACGCGACTCCTATCGGGATCGTAGACACGTCGGGCGGCCTTGTTGGATTTGTTTTAACTTTCTCGAGCGTCTTGTGCGAGGGATTCCAAGGATGCTTTGGGTTATCTCAAGGTTGAGGTTTTCCAATAGGAACCCAAGGACATCAGGAGTTTCCCTGATCGAGGTCATTCCATCGCAGTGTGTGGTAGTTTGTGATGGACTAGTTAGAGCACCCCTGTGTAATGCCCCAAGTGTAAAACCTACCTTTTTTGGACCTACTTCATGTGGGACCACCTTGTCAGAGATCATGATGTTAAGTTGGTACTGTGATTTCATGTGTGTTTCTTGCTTTTACTTCTCATGCATGCATGCATAGCACATCATATCATCACAGGTGTTAGGTGTTGGTGCATGTGGTCATATGATTTCATGTGCTGGTTTTAATCTTGTGGTCATGTACATTGTGATTTCATGTGTTGACGCATAGGTGTTGTTGTGGTGTGAAGTAATGTGGGTGTGGTGCTTGGCATCAAATACAAACCCCCCTTGTGTAGTTCCAAACCTTTTTATTTATTCTTTTTCCCAAGTTCAAATCCTTTTGCTCCTATGTTGTTATAAAAATGTTGCACCTTTAGAGCATTTTAGTTGGTATATGGGTATGTGGCAGAGGGGTGTTTAAACTTATTTTGTTTGGGGTTTTTTCCTTTATTTTCAGTTTATTTTAATCTATTTGTCAATTAATTTTAGTTGCAAAAATATCATTTTGGTATTTTAGAAATTTGGGCACAAATCCCTTGTGCCCAGGGGTATTCGTTTTTATTTTTTTCCTAAGGCCTTAGTTGTTCTTGGTGTATTTTTTTTGCTGAGATGGCGTTTATATGTATATATGGGAGAGGGCCAGGTTTCTTTTATTTTCTCCCTGGCATTGAGGCCCATTTCCTCCCTGGCCCAAGTCCCTCGCGCCAGCAGCCCGCTCGTCACACGTCGTCTTCCTCCCTCGATGTCACGCTGTACGAACAACGCTCCACCATCGATCCTCCTTCCCACCGATCTGGTGGCTCAAAGATTGCCTTCCGAGACGTTATAAGGAGCCCTCGGTCCTCCTCCTCCTCCCTAGGGTTCCCTCTCCTTCTCCCCAGCGCAGCCACCTCCCTCCTTTCCTCTTCCCTCTCCCTGGTAAGCCTCTGTAGGAGTTAGCAGAGAGAGAGAGAGCAGCCACGCCACTGACTACCCCGCCGTTTCCGTCGAGCAGCGCCGGTGGTCATGTCCAGCGGCACAGGGAGGGTGCACGCGCCCCATTTTTGTCCTCGGTGAGGCCGAGGAGCGCCCTCAGCTTCGACTAGGAGCCCGTCTTCGCCGCGGACCCGGAACTCCTTTGTTCTGCTTCGGTTCTGCATCCAGGAGCGTCATCGTCGCCGATCTTCTTCCTCTCCATCGCCTTCTCCATCGACCGGCACCCTTCCTCCTTCCCCTAGGTGAGCAGGAGCTCCTCCTTCATTCCCCTCCGTAGGTCGGCCGAACCTGGTAGCGCTAGCGTTCTATGTACATAGCTCGGTTGCTGGCGTGGTGCAGCGCGTGTAGCGGAGTTGTGGGTGTGTTGCGCAGGGGGATGCTCCCTCTCCCCTCGTAGTGGTAGCACCGGGGCTATTCGGTCCCCTCGCCGACGTAGAGCCGTGGTAGACCAGCTCCACCTCGTCCCCATGTCGCCGTGCTCTCTGTTAGCAGAGAGGTGCTACGCTGCTATGTGTTGGTGTGTGTGTGGTGATGCAAGAGTTGGTAGTTGTAAATCATGTTGGGTGCTCGGTAGTAGAGGTGCAGGCAGTGTAGAGGGCGTGCAGCAGCAGCAGGCGGCGGCCTCCCTGACGCGGCGCAGTAGCATCAGCAGGGCGGTGCACCGGCGACCTCCCTGTTGCCGGCGCACCTCCGTGCAGTGCAGGCACGCAGCAGCAGTAGTATTTTACCCAATACTACCCTAGTTTGTCAGGAACCGTGTCGTAGCGCAGTGGTTGGCAGTTCTGTGTGCTACCCTGAGGTGCAGGGATCGAACCCAGTGGAAGCCTCTCCCTTTTGAGTGGATTTTCTTTTTCGGCACAACATTTATCGTAGCAGAGGAGGCTCATGCGTTAGCATCTCTGTTCCTGTCGAGCAGCTGGTCGGTAGCAGAGTGGGAGAGGTGCAGTTTGTGTACCAGAGGTTCAGGGTTCGAACCACTACCTCCCCCCTTTTTTCCCCTTCTTGCAGTGCAAGTAATTCCTGTGTAGTGCACCCTGCTTGAGTTTTGTTGCTGTGGTGTGCAACACACCATGAGACTGTTTTACACTGCCCTCTCAATAGTATTCTTTTTGCACATTAGCTTGCTGGTTGGGTGCAGTTGCCCATGTAGGGAGTTGAACCTGGTGATTTGTATGCTTGTGGATTCATGGGCATAGTGTAGGTTGTGTGTATGTGGGGTAGGCACACATCCTAGAAGAGCATGTGCAGCTGGGTGTATATGTTTTATGGGTTATATCTAAGTTGGGTGGCTTGTGCTAGTAGTTTAGTTGCAAGAGTTGTGGTGTGTATGTGTGAACCACACACATGGGCTTGGCTCATGTGGCACCTAATGGGAGTGTATGTGGTGATATTCTTCCATGACCATGTTCATATATAGACGCCTTGCATGTTTGTGTGATCAAGATCATGATGTTGTGGTGAATGATGTGGAGTATATGTGTGCGTGTGGACCTGCCCACCTTTGCAAAACTATGCACCTTCACATGTCCATATGTGAGAGGGCATGGTGTTGTGTGTGTGGGGGGTGACTTAGTGAGTAGTATTGGTGTTGTTGATGTGCATGACACAAACATGGGGTTCAAACCCCCATGTCACTTTGTCATTGTGCACATGAACTCTACCTTGGTAATAGTTGTCTTAGTAGGGTGTTTTACGGAGTTGCATATTCAGTTTTGTTGCAAGTTTGAGCCTTGATTCCATGGAATAGGTGGAGCCCAAGGGCATGAGATTTTGTGTGATAGTAGTAGGGCTTTTGCTCTACACCATAGTGGTGTCAATGACCTCTTGGTGTTGTGTGTGTGCAAACTATGCCTAGACAAAGTGGGCATGTGGCTGAAAAATTCCAGATTAGTGAACTCTGAAATTTCACTAAGTCTGGGATTCTGGAAACATTTTCTTCCCCTATAGATGAGGTTGTGCTGGTCATTCTGTTGAGAACTAGCCTTAGTTCAGTGCTAGGATTTTGAACCTGATGTGTTTGTGAAGCTCCCTGTCAAACTTCTAGTCATTTGGAGTCTAGTAGGTTGTGTTTTGATTGCTGTCAAAAAGCTTCACAACAGAGACAGAAACTCAGGTGCAGGAATTTTCACTAAGTCCCTGAGATCTGATGGTTTTGGGAAAGTTTGTGGCCTTGTAACTTCTAGAGTTTAATTCCTTTTGCTGCGATTCTTTCTGGTGCTTGTAGTGTTCTTGGTTGGCAACAACCACATATTTTTTTTTCATGTTTGAAGACCTGTAGCTATGTTGCATGCAGCTCCCAAATAGCTAAGATGCAGATTATGGCAGATTATGTAGTTTTTTCATTTTGATCAATGTGTGTGCTTAATTGGTGTTGTGGTGTTCTACCTTGCTCCAATTCATTCATGTTGGGTTGTTACATGTCTTGGCAACATGGGAATACCAGATTTGTGCCAATTGTGAGTGTGGTGTTGAATCTTTCCCGTAGAGCTTCATATCTTGTTCCGTTGTTTCCCGTTGATCCGTAGCTCCGTTTGCAATGTTCTTTATATGGTTTTGCACCGTTTTCACGAGCCACATATGTTCATGTCATTCTCTTGCATGTCAAAATATCTAGTGTTCAGTTCTTTCCAGAAACTTGCAGTAGTTTATTTTTGCTTGTGCTAGTGATAGAATAGTGGTGCATGTTCAAATTTCATCTCATGCATCATGTGATTGTTGCATATTGTGGTGCTTCTGTTCATTGGCTGTTATGTTTATGTTGGGTAGCACCGGGATCGGAGAACGAATACGTGGAGTCAGGAGAGTACGTGCAGGACGAACCAGAACCATTCCAAGCTGAGGATATCACATGCAAGATGATATGACCTTGATTCCATCTCTAGACTTGTTATGCTAGTTTTGTTTCCATGTCATATTGCTCGCTGCCTACCACTGAATTTAAATTGCCTCTTCATATGCCATGAGCCCAAACACCATACTCCTTCCTAGCAAACTTGAATGGCTAAGTAGGCTTGCTCAGCTACTAATGTTAGCGTTGCTAGTTGCAGGTGTTTTGAGTCATGTGATAACATGAGCTTGATATCATTATATTACATTCTGTTATTTATTTAATGCACCTATATACTTGGTAAATGACGGGAGGCCTAGCCTTTTGCCGGGTGCTTTGTTCCGTTATTGCCGCCTTAGTTACCGGTTACCGGTGTTTGATTCCATAATGATCGCTCCTAACACGTTCGGGGTTGTTATGGGGACCCCCTCGATAAATCGCGTAGATCTAAGGCTTGTCCGGCAGGACCCAACATTGGTACTATTTGCTAATCACCAAATAAACTGCATAGGGAATAGCTACCCCGAGGAATTTAATCAACAACCCGGGCCAGTGCTCCTCATGAGTGTTGGCCCCACCTGAGCGATGTCTGGGGCCCCACTGGTCACCCAGAGGTTTAGCCATCCCGACGTCTAGCTCATCTGTCGTGTCCTGAGACTGAGATACGCGGCTCTTATCAGGGTCGTCGACACGACGGGAGGTCCTCCTAGCCTTGTCTTACCTTAGCGGTATATCTTGCGTATAGGAATCCCAGTGAAGCTTTGGGTTCCCCCGGAGTTGAGGTTTTCCTCTAAGGGATCCGGCGAGATCACGAGATTCGTGATAGAGGATGCCTTTGCGGCCTGTGTTCGTTTGTGATGGACTAGTTGGAGCACCCCTGCAGGGTTTAATCTTTCGGAAAGCCGTGCCCGCGGTTATGTGGCAACTTGGAATGTTTTGTTAACATCCGGTATTAGAGAACTTAAACATAAATAAATAAAACTGCCAACTGTGTGCGTAACCGTGACTGTCCCTACAAAGATCTCTCTTCGATCGGGAACACGGTGGGGTTATGAATGCCGTAGGTAGGTGTTCAGGATCACCTAGTGATCAAGTAAATCCGACCGCTAGTGTAGACCACCTTTACTTCTACTTTGCGTAAGTTAGCCACTAATCAAGCATAGGTTGCTGCAGCCTGATACGCTTCATCCTACCCTACCTACTAACATGACTAGTTCTGGCACCAAGGTCTTAGATTGCTGAGTCCCCGTGGCTCACGGATTCCTCCAAAACTCCCAGCAGGTACAGGTACCCCAGACACAGATGATCCCGACGTCACCCAGCTGGCGTGGCAGTACGACGAGGAGACAAACCGCCTCTACGTGAACTATCCCGAGGACTGAGGCGTGGTCGTGATCGTGGGCCTGCAGCAGGGTAGCATAGCATTTTCCATGTTTTGTAGTCCGTACCGGAACTACCTTGTTTGTATCTGTGTTGTACTCTGAGTTATTAATAAGAAGACAGTTGAATCCCGAATTGTCTACTTGTATTATTATTTTGTGCTATGTTACTTGCTTGCGAAACACTTAGATGCGCTTCTTTCCTATTCGGGGGCCTCGACCCCCAGATCGGAAATGACCACATCTTGGTCGTTACAAGTTGGTAATCAGAGCCTTACGACCATAGGAGCCTTTGTGTGATCGTATTTGGCCGAGTCGAGTCTAGAAAATGTTTTGAGTAGTAGCTATATCGGAGAGTAGGATTCATTTTTCTCGTCTTCTATGCTCTGGTGAGGTTTCCGTCTTAGGATGTCTTTAACTCTACTCCTTTTCTCGCTCAATTTTTTTTAGGATCACGCGGGTATTTGTGAAATCTATATGATTTCGATGTGACGGAATCATGTCTTGGTGCCTCCTATCTGCTCTAAGTATCAGGGGAGTTGAGCTCCAGGGATTATCGCGCACATCGCCATCATTCAGATTTCTGAGTATCTAAGAACGGAGGGTGTTCGTTATTGCTTCAACACGGGTAGTGGTGAGATAACCCCGATGTCCCCAGTACTGGTGTAGATTGTTCGGGGGTATTACCACACTCTGTATCGTTGTGATCACGAGGATCTGTTGTAGATGAAGATCCGAGATGATGGTTGTGTGTTGAAGGATGTGATACAGGTGACGGGTTAGTTTAGGAATTGTGTGAAATACTCCTTGTATCCGTGTACCCGATTGCATGACCAGTTATTTCGGGAATTCATAGGTGGGAATTCAAGTAGTTACTTATAGGACAATCTTCCAACAAATGCTTGATGTTAGGTTGGGGTTCGACATCTAGTGGATTCGTTTGTTCACGGTCGACTTACAGCGGTACACGTTGTGTCTTAAAGAGTCCTTGTAGCTTGCTACGACTCGGGGACGCTTCGTATGTCGGGTGCACTGCCTTGCACTTGATGGCTACTGTAAAATCGAGCCCGTGCGATCCTGTCCATGAAAATATCGGACGAAATCTTTCTCATGAGTTTGTTCTGGCTAATTGCAAGCCGCACCCTTTGTTTTGTTGAACTAGGTGGGATATCTAGTGGTATCTTATAGGACTATCTTCCTACAGACGCTTGATTGAGGTTTGGGAAATCTCGATCATATGTTTGTTTCGAGCAGCTCTAGCTCACACTTGGTTACAGTGGTCCTTATCGGAATTTTGTCGTCTGTTACTTTGAGGATGCACTCTTGCTATGTTGTTCGAGTGCAATGCTAAATTCTATTCAGATATTCTGTCTTTTGATTCAGCAATATCTTCAATTATTCTGTGGTCTAATATGCTGTCCGTCTTCAGGATGGCTCCACCAACTCGTCAGACCCCAGCTCGTGAGGATATGCCTCCTCCACCTCCTCCTCCTCCTCCGCCGCCGCCTCCTCCTGCAGAGGCCTGGCAGGCGATGATGGCAGCTACTAATGCAAACACTCAGATGCTGTTGCAGTTGATCCAGGAGAGAGCCAATCATCAGCAGGGCAATTTCCAGCAGGGTGGCAATCACTTCGCCAATCTGAGTCAGTTCCTGTCAAACCAGCCTAAGACGTTCACTTCTTGCGACCAGCCGTTTGATGCGGAAGATTGGATCCGTGATATGAACAAGCATTTTGAGTGTAGCAATGTGCGTCCGGAGGACTATGTCAAGTTTGCAACATTCCAATTAAAGGGGCAGGCTTCTATTTGGTGACAGCAGCTGAAGGACTCCAGAGGTGGCAGGGTGATGACTTGGGACGAGTTTTGTCGTGACTTCAGGTCCCACTACATCCCTTCCAGCTTTGTTGAGGAGATGCGTGAGAAGTTCAGGCGTTTGAAGCAGGGCAGCAATTCTGTGTACAAGTAAAATGTTGAGTTCCACGAGCTGGCCCGTTACGCGCTGCAGGATGTTCCGGATCAGAAGAGCAAGATCTATCAGTTCAGGGGTGGCTTAAAGGAGGATTTGCAGTTAGCGCTTGCTTTGCACGATCCTGAGGAGTTTGACAAGTTCTACAACTTAGCTCTCAGAGCAGAGGCAGCCTTGCTCAGGGTGGAGAACTCCAAGAAGCGCTTCAGAGATTCCAGCTCTTCCTCGACTCAGGTGGTTTAGAAGCAACAGAGGTTTTGGGTTTCTCCTCCTCCTCCTCGGCACTCGCAGCAGCCGAAGCACTCAGGTGGACGTGGTTCTTCCCACCCACCCAACCCTGGCTTCCAGCAGAGATACCAGCATCAGAAGCAAGGGCCTCCTCAGATTCAGTTCCGGCAGCCAGCATATGTCACTTGTCACAAATGTGGGCAGAAGGGTCACTATGCCAACAAATGCACTTCTCAGCTCCGTCTCCTGCCTCCTCCTCCAAGAAAACCTCCTAGCAACGCTCTTGTGAAGTTCAACCCCAGGTCAGCTCGAGTCAACATGGTGAATGCAGCTGAGGCAGAAAATTCATCAGATGTGATCATGGGTAATCTCCTAGTCAATGATTTTCCTGCTAAAGTCTTGTTTGATTCTGGTGCTTCGCATTCGTTCCTCTCCATTCCATTTGCATCCAAGCATAATGTTCCTGTTGAAGAGCTTCCTAGTCCGTTGTCAGTAGTTTCACCAGGCAAGTTCATGCATGCTAGCACCCGTGCTCCCGATGTTTCTATCAAGATGGACAATTATGCTTTTCTGGCCTCTTCGTATGTCTTGGGCAAGTCCGACATTGATTTGATCCTTGGTATGGACTGGTTGGCCATGAACAAGGCATCAATTGATTGTGAAGCTAAAGAAGTGAAACTTACCCACTCTTCGGAGGATGTGATTATATTCGCGGCGCGCGATTACAAAATCCGCTTGTTCTCCTTGAATGAAAAGGGTGAGATCACTCCCATTGAGCAAGTTCCAGTAGTCTGTGAATATCAAGATGTGTTTCCTGAAGAGCTGCCAGGCATGCCTCCGCACCGTGAAGTGGAGTTCGTCATTGAGCTTGAGCCAGGCACAAAGCCAGTGTGCAAACGGCCGTACAAGCTGGGTCCAGAAGAGTTGAAGGAACTCAAGAAGCAACTCGATGAGCAGGAGCGTTTGGGTTTGATCAGACCAAGCTCGTCTCCGTGGGGATGTGGTGTTCTGTTTGTCAAGAAGAAGGATGGTTCGGACCGACTGTGTGTCGATTACCGTCCATTGAACAAGAAGACAATCAAGAACAAATATCCACTTCCGAACATAAATGAGTTGTTCGAGCAGCTGAAAGGTGCTAAAGTATTCTCTAAGCTTGATCTCAGAATGGGCTATCATCAGCTTCGCATTCGCGAGGAAGACATTCTGAAGACGGCATTCAGGACCAGTTTTGGCTCGTATGAGTATACGGTCATGTCTTTTCGTCTGGCTAATGCTCCTCCGACTTTTTGTCGATTGATGAACTATATTTTCTCGCCATTCAAGAATGAGTTCGTCTTGCTCTATCTCGATGACATTCTGGTCTTCTCTGAGGATGAGGAAGAACATGAGAAACATCTCAGGTTGGTGCTTGATAAACTGAGAGAATACAAGCTGTATGCCAAGTTTTCCAAGTGCGAGTTCTGGCTGAAAGAAGTGGTTTATCTTGGGCATATTATCTCTGTCGAGGGCATTAAGGTTGACCCGTCCAAGGTTCAAGCCATTGTTGAATGGGAACCTCCACAGAATGTGAAGCAGCTTCGAAGCTTTCTCGGTCTTGCCGGATATTGCAGAAGATTCGTTGAGAACTTCTCCAAAATCGCCAAGCCGCTCTCTAGTCTTCTTTAGAAGGGTGTCAAGTATGCTTGGTCTCCAGAGTGTCAACTGGCTTTCGATACACTCAAAGAGAAGCTTATCTCCACTCCGGTATTGGCTCCTCCGGATGATTCCAAGCCGTACCAGGTCTTTTGCGATGCTTCTCTCCAGGGTTTCGGTGCAGTCTTGATGCAAGATAGGAAGGTGGTTGCTTATACCTCCAGGCAGCTGAAGCCTGTGGAGAAGAACTATCCTGTGCACGATCTCGAGCTAGCAGCTGTTGTGCACGCCTTGATGACTTGGAGACATCTCTTGTTGGAACGTAAGGTTGAAGTTTTCACCGACCACAAGAGCCTCAAATATATCTTCACTCAGCCTAACTTGAATCTTCAGCAAACACATTGGGTGGAAATGCTCCAGGATTTTAATCCGAGTGTTGAGTACACGCCAGGCAAGGCAAATGTTGTGGCAGATGCATTGAGCAGGAAGGCATATTGCAACAGTCTGATTCTGCAACCTCTCCAGCCGGGTCTTTCTGAGTCTTTCAGGAAGCTCAATCTTCAGCTGGTTCCTCAGGGTTTTCTTGCGAACCTTCAGAGCTCTCCTACCTTGGAAGATCAGGTCAGAGCAGCTCAGCTACTTGACGCTATGGTGAAGAAGGTCAAGATTGGTGTGGGAAAGAGTCTTCCCAAGTATAAGTGTTTCACTGTTGATGCGAGGGACACTTTGTTTTTCGAGGACCGCCTTGTCGTCCCGAAAGGTGATCTCAGGAAGGTGATCATGGAAGAAGCTCATAACTCTCTGCTTTCTATTCATCCTGGAAGTTCCAAAATGTACCATGACTTGAAGCAGACTTTCTGGTGGACCCGTATGAAGCGTGAAATTGCACAATTCGTAAACGAGTGTGATGTATGTCGAAGGGTGAAAGCAGAACATCAAAGACCAACGGGCCTCTTGCAGCCTTTGCCGATTCCCGAGTGGAAATTCGATCACATTGAGATGGACTTCGTCACAGGGTTTCAGAAGTCCAAGAAGGGCAATGATGCTATCTTCGTCGTCATCGACAAATTAAGTAAAGTGGCGCATTTCCTTCCAGTCAAGGAGTCCATTTCAGCAGCTCAGCTGGCAGAGTTGTACACCTCGAGGATTGTCTCGTTGCACGGTGTACCTATGATGATCTCGTCAGATCGCGGAAGTATCTTCACTTCCAAGTTCTGGGACTCCTTTCAGTCTGCTATGGGCACGAAGATCCGCTTCAGCACAGCGTTCCATCCTCAGACTAGTGGTCAAGTGGAGAGAGTGAATCAAGTTCTTGAGGATATGCTGAGAGCCTGTGTTATCTCTTTTGGCATGAAGTGGGAGGATTGTCTGCCTTTCGCGGAGTTCTCGTATAACAACATTTTTCAAGCTAGTTCTGGCAAGGCTCCGTTTGAAATTCTCAATGGCAGGAGGTGTCGTACTCTGCTCAACTGGTCCCAGACAGGCGAGCTTCAGATCCTTGGCAATGATATGATAGAAGAAGCTGAGGAGATATGTTGGGTCATTCGCGACAACCTCAGAGCAGCTCAGTCCCGTCAGAAGAGCTATTACGATAGCAAGCACCATGACATGTCGCATGAGCTTGATGATTTTGTCTATCTCAAGGTGTCGCCTATGAAGGGTATGCAGCGTTTTGGCATCAAAGGCAAGCTTGCGCCTCATTTCATTGGTCCGTTCAGAGTGGTTGGCAAGAAGGGCGACCTCGCGTACCAGCTCGAGCTTCCGTCAACCTTTGCAAATGTCCATGATGTGTTCCATGTTTCTCAGCTCCGGAGGTGTTTCAAGACCCCCGAGCGCACTATGCATCTTCAAGATATCAATCTTCAGCCTGACCTTTCTTATCGTGAGCATCCAGTTGCGGTTCTCGAGGCGACTGAGCGCAAGACCCGTAACAAGTCTGTCAAGTTTCTCAAAGTGCAGTGGTCACACCATTCCGATAAAGAGGCTACGTGGGAACACAAGGATCACCTCCGTTCCCAATTTCCCGATTTCTTTCAGTCTTAGAACTCGAGGGCGAGATCTTCTTTGTAGTGTGGGAGAGTTTGTAATGCCCCAAGTGTAAAACCTACCCTTTTTGGACCTACTTCATGTGGGACCACCTTGTCAGAGATCATGATGTTAAGTTGGTACTGTGATTTCATGTGTGTTTCTTGCTTTTCCTTCTCATGCATGCATGCATAGCACATCATATCATCACAGGTGTTAGGTGTTGGTGCATGTGGTCATATGATTTCATGTGCTGGTTTTAATCTTGTGGTCATGTACATTGTGATTTCATGTGTTGACGCATAGGTGTTGTTGTGGTGTGAAGTAATGTGGGTGTGGTGCTTGGCATCAAATACAAACCCCCCTTGTGTAGTTCCAAACCTTTTTATTTATTCTTTTTCCCAAGTTCAAAACCTTTTGCTCCTATGTTGTTATAAAAATGTTGCACCTTTAGAGCATTTTAGTTGGTATATGGGTATGTAGCAGAGGGGTGTTTAAACTTATTTTGTTTGGGTTTTTTTCCTTTATTTTCAGTTTATTTTAATCTGTTTGTCAATTAATTTTAGTTCAAAAATATCATTTTGGTATTTTAGAAATTTGGGCATAAATCCCTTGTGCCTAGGGGTATTCGTTTTTATTTTTTTTCCTAAGGCCTTAGTTGTTCTTGGTGTATTTTTTTTGCTGAGATGGCGTTTATATGTATATATGGGAGAGGGCCAGGTTTCTTTTATTTTCTCCCTGGCATTGAGGCCCATTTCCTCCCAGGCCCAAGTCCCTCGCGCCAGCAGCCCGCTCGTCACACGTCGTCTTCCTCCCTCGACGTCACGCTGTACGGAGAGCGCTCCACCACCGATCCTCCTTCCCACCGATCTGGTGGCTCCGAGCTCGCCTCCCGAGACGTTATAAGGAGCCCCCGGTCCTCCTCCTCCTCCCTAGGGTTCCCTCTCCTTCTCCCCAGTGCCGCCACCTCCCTCCTTTCCTCTTCCCTCTCCCTGGTAAGCCTCTGTAGGAGTTAGCAGAGAGAGAGAGAGAGAGAGCAGCCACGCCACCGACTACCCCGCCGTTTCCGTCGAGCAGCGCCGGTGGTCATGTCCAGCGGCACGGGGAGGGTGCATGCGCCCCATTTTTGTCCTTGGTGAGGCCGAGGAGCGCCCTCACCTTCGACTAGGAGCCCGTCTTCGCCGCGGACCTGGAGCTCCTTTGTTCTGCTTCGGTTCTGCATCCAGGAGCGTCATCATCGCCGATCTTCTTCCTCTCCATCGCCCTCTCCATCGACCGGCGCCCTTCCTCCTTCCCCTAGGTGAGCAGGAGCTCCTCCTTCCTTCCCCTCCGTAGGTCGGCCGAACCTGGTAGCGCTAGCGTTCTCTGTAGGTAGCTCGGTTGCTGGCGTGGTGCAGCGCGTGTAGCGGAGTTGTGGGTGTGTTGCGCAGGGGGATGCTCCCTCTCCCCTCGTAGTGGAAGCACCGGGGCTATTCGGTCCCCTCGCCGACCTAGAGCCGTGGTAGACCAGCTCCACCTCGTCCCCATGTCGCCGTGCTCTCTGTCAGCAGAGAGGTGCTACGCTGCTGTGTGTTGGTGTGTGTGTGGTGATGCAGGAGTTGGTAGTTGTAAATCATGTTGGGTGCTCGGTAGTAGAGGTGCACGTAGTGTAGAGGGCGTGCAGCAGCAGCAGGCGGCGGCCTCCCTGACGCGGCGCAGCAGCATCAGCAGGGCGGTGCACCGGCGGCCTCCCTGTTGCCGGCGCACCTCCGTGCAGTGCAGGCACGCAGCAGCAGTAGTATTTTAACCAATGCTACCCTAGTTTGTCAGGAACCGTGTCGTAGCGCAGTGGTTGGCAGTTCTGTGTGCTACCCTGAGGTGCAGGGATCGAACCAAGTGGAAGCCTCTCCCTTTTGTGTGGATTTTCTTTTTCGGCACAACATTTATCGTAGCAGAGGAGGCTCATGGCGTTAGCATCTCTGTTCCTGTCGAGCAGCTGGTCGGTAGCAGAGTGGGAGAGGTGCAGTTTGTGTACCAGAGGTTCAGGGTTCGAACCCCTACCTCCCCCCTTTTTTCCCCCTTCTTGCAGTGCAAGTAATTCCGGTGTAGTGCACCCTGCTTGAGTTTTGTTGCTGTGGTGTGCAACACACCATGAGACCGTTTTACACTGCCCTCTCAATAGTATTTTTTTTGCACATTAGCTTGCTGGTTGGGTGCAGTTGCCCATGCAGGGAGTTGAACCTGGTGATTTGTGTGCTTGTGGATTCATGGGCATAGTGTAGGTTGTGTGTATGTGGGTAGGCACACATCCTAGAAGAGCATGTGCAGCTGGGTGTATATGTTTTAAGGGTTATATCTAAGTTGGTGGCTTGTGCTAGTAGTTTAGTTGCAAGAGTTGTGGTGTGTATGTGTGAACCACACACATGGGCTTGGCTCATGTGGCACCTAATGGGAGTGTATGTGGTGATATTCTTCCATGACCATGTTCATATATAGACGCCTTGCATGTTTGTGTGATCAAGAGCATGATGTTGTGGTGAATGATGTGGAGTATATGTGTGTGTGTGGACCTTCCCACCTTTGCAAAACTATGCACCTTCACATGTCCATATGTGAGAGGGCATGGTGTTGTGTGTGTGGGGGGTGACTTAGTGAGTAGTATTGGTGTTGTTGATGTGCATGACACAAACATGGGGTTCAAACCCCCATGTCACTTTGTCATTGTGCACATGAACTCTACCTTGGTAATAGTTGTCTTAGTAGGGTGTTTTATGGAGTTGCACATTCAGTTTTGTTGCAAGTTTGAGCCTTGATTCCATGGAATAGGTGGAGCCCAAGGGCATGAGATTTTGTGTGATAGTAGTTGGGGTTCTGCTCTACACCATAGTGGTGTCAATGACCTCTTGGTGTTGTGTGTGTGCAAACTATGCCTAGACAAAGTGGGCATGTGGCTGAAAAATTCTAGATTAGTGAACTCTGAAATTTCACTAAGTCTGGGATTCTGGAAACATTTTCTTCCCCTATAGATGAGGATGTGCTGGTCATTCTGTTGAGAACTATCCTTAGTTCAGTGCTAGGATTTTGAACCTGATGTGTTTGTGAAGCTCCCTGTCAAATTTCAAGTCATTTGGAGTCCATTAGGTTGTGTTTTGGTTGCTGTCAAAAAGCTTCAGAACAGAGACAGAAATTCAGGTGCAGGAATTTTCACTAAGTCCCTGAGATCTGATGGTTTTGGGAAAGTTTGTGGCCTTGTAACTTCTAGAGTTTAATTCCTTTTGCTGTGATTCTTGCTGGTGCTTGTATTGTTCTTTGTTGGCAACAACCACATATATTATTTGTCATGTTTGAAGACCTGTAGCTATGTTGCATGCAGCTCCCAAATAGCTAAGATGCAGATTATGGCAGATTATGTAGTTTTGTCATTTTGATCAATGTGTGTGCTTAATTGGTGTTGTGGTGTTCTACCTTGCTCCAATTCATTCATGTTGGGTTGTTACATGTATTGGCAACCTGGGAATACCAGATTTGTGCCAATTGTGAGTGTGGTGTTGAATCTTTCCCGTAGAGCTTCATATCTTGTTCCGTTGTTTCCCGTTGATCCGTAGCTCCGTTTGCAATGTTCTTTATATGGTTTTGCACCGTTTTCACGGGCCGCATCTGTCCATGTCATTCTCTTGCATGTAAAAATAGCTAGTGTTCAGTTCTTTCCAGAAACTTGCAGTAGTTTATTTTTGCTTGTGCTAGTGATAGAATAGTGGTGCATGTTCAAATTTCATCTCATGCATCATGTGATTGTTGCATATTGTGGTGCTTCTGTCATATTGCTCGCTGCCTACCACTGAATTTAAATTGCCTCTTCATATGCCATGAGCCCAAACACCATACTCCTTCCTAGCAAACTTGAATGGCTAAGTAGGCTTGCTCAGCTACTAATGTTAGCGTTGCTAGTTGCAGGTGTTTTGACTCATGTGATAACATGAGCTTGATATCATTATATTAAATTCTGTTATTTCTTTAATGCACCTATATACTTGGTAAATGACGGGAGGCCTAGCCTTTTGCCGGGTGCTTTGTTCCGTTATTGCCGCCTTAGTTACCGGTTACCGGTGTTTGATTCCATAATGATCGCTCCTAACACGTTCGGGGTTGTTATGGGGACCCCCTTGATATATCACATAGTGCTAAGGCTTGTCCGGCAGGACCCAACATTGGTACTATTTGCTAATCACCTAATAAACTGCATTGGGAATAGCTACCCCGAGGAATTTAATCAACAACCCGGGCCAGTGCTCCTCATGAGTGTTGGCCCCACCTGAGCGATGTCCGGGGCCCCACTGGTCACCCAGAGGTTTAGCCATCCCGACGTCTAGCTCATCTGTCGTGTCCTGAGACTGAGATACGCGGCTCTTATCAGGGTCGTCGACACGACGGGAGGTCCTGCTAGCCTTGTCTTACCTTAGCGGTATATCTTGCGTATAGGAATCCCAGTGAAGCTTTGGGTTCCCCAGGAGTTGAGGTTTTCCTCTAAGGGATCCGACGAGATCACGAGATTCGTGATAGAGGATGCCTTTGCGGCCTGTGTTCGTTTGTGATGGACTAGTTGGAGCACCCCTGCAGGGTTTAATCTTTCGGAAAGCCGTGCCCACGGTTATGTGGCAACTTGGAATGTTTTGTTAACATCCGGTATTAGAGAACTTAAACATAAATAAATAAAACTTCCAACTGTGTGCGTAACCGTGACTGTCCCTACGAAGATCTCTCTTCGATCGGGAACACGGTGGGGTTATGAATGCCGTAGGTAGGTGTTCAGGATCACCTAGTGATCAAGTAAATCCGACCGCTAGTGTAGACCACCTTTACTTCTACTTTGCGTAAGTTAGCCACTAATCATGCATAGGTTGCTGCAGCCTGATACGCTTCATCCTACGCTACCTAATAACATGACTAGTTCTGGCACCAAGGTCTTAGATTGCTGAGTCCCCGTGGCTCACGGATTCCTCCGGAACTCCCAGCAGGTACAGGTACCCCAGAGACAGATGATCCCGACGTCACCCAGCTGGCGTGGCAGTACGACGAGGAGACAGACCGCCTCTACGTGAACTATCCCGAGGACTGAGGCGTGGTCGTGATCGTGGGCCTACAGCAGGGTAGCATAGCATTTTCCATGTTTTGTAGTCCGTACCGGAACTACCTTGTTTGTATCTGTGTTGTACTCTGAGTTATTAATAAGAAGACAGTTGAATCCCGAATTGTCTACTTGTATAATTATTTTGTGCTATGTTACTTGCTTGCGAAACACTTAGATGCGCTTCTTTCCTATTCGGGGGCCTCGACCCCCAGATCGGAAAGGACCGCATCTTGGTCGTTACACCCTGTAGGGTTGAATCTTTTGGAAAGTCGTGCCCGCGGTTATGTGGCAACGTGGAGACTTTGTTTAATATCTGGTTCTAGATAAATTGAAGTAAACTTAATTAAAACTTGCCAACTGAGTGGGTAGCCGTGAATGTCTCTTTCGTGAGCTCCTCCTCCGATCGAGTACACGGTGGGGTTATGTCTGAGGTGTTCAGGATCATTCATTTGATCATTATTAGTTCACGTTCGATATGCATAAATTATCCCCCTCTTGTTCTTTTACTCGTAAGTTAGCCACCTCAAATAAATGCTTAGTCGTTTGTTGCAACCTCACCACTTAACCTTACCTCACCCATTATGTTGTGCTAGTCTTGATACCTTTGGAAATGAGATTGCTGAGTCCCTGTGGCTCAAAGATTACTACAACACCAGTTGCAGGTACAGTTAAAAAGTTACTTTGACGTGAGTGCGCTGATTGTGTTATTTCGAGTTTCTTCTTCTTCTTCCTCATCGATCTAGGATGGGTTCCAGGCCGACAACTTGGGATAGCAAGGATGGACGTCATTCTTTTATCGTTTGTTTTCGTCCGTAGTTGGACCCTTCTCTTATTCATGATGACGGTATACTATTGTGTTGATGTGAACTTGATGTAGCTTATGGCGAGTGTAAGCCAACTCCTTATACTCATCTTTTCAGTACATGTACCTGTAACGATATCCATTCTTAAAAAACCACGAGATGCGTTTCTATCCCTGTCGAGGCCCTTGCGCCAAAATAAGGATAGGACCGCATCTTGGGCGTTACAATACCGAAAACCCCCGAAACTTTAGTGCACTTCTGGACTCCTCGGAAGTTTTTGGAACCTTCTAGAAGCTTCCCGGTACAATACCAGAAAAACCCAAAACTTTTTCGGTAGACAAAATATGACTTCCCATATATAAATCTTTACCTCCGGACCATTTCGGAGCTCCTTGTGACATCCGGTATCTCATCCGGGACTCCGAACAACCTTCGGTCACCAACATACATAACCTAACAATACCATATCATCATCGAACGTTAAGTGTGCACACCCAGCAGGTTCAAAAACTATGTAGACATAACCGAGACATTCTCCGGTCAATAACCAATAGCGGGACCTGGATGCCATATTGGATCCTACATATTCTACGAAGATCTTTGTCGGTCGAACCACGATGTCAAGGATTCAATCAATCCCGTATGCAGTTCCCTTTGTCCATCGATATGTTACTTGCCCGACATACAATCGTCAGTACCTCCATACCTAGTTCAATATCATTACTGGAAAGTCTCTTTACTCGTTCCGTAATACAATATCCCGTGACTGGCTCCTTAGTATCATTGCTTGCAAGCTTCTTGTGATGCTGTATTACCGAGTGGACCCAGAGATACCTCTCCATCATACGGAGTGAAAAATCCCAGTCTTGATCCACGCCAACCCAACAGTTACCCTCGAAGAAACCAGTATAGCACATTTATAGTCACCCAGTTATGTTGTAACATTTGATACATACAAGGCATTCTACGGTGTCAGGGAGTTGTGTGATCCCATGGTCGTAGGAACATAGACATGGATAAAGAAGTAGCAATAAACTGAAACGATCATATGCTATGCTTACGGTTGGGTCTTGTCCATCACATCATTCTCCTAATGATGTGATCCCCTTATCAAATGACAACTCATGTCTATGGCCAGGAAACCTTGACCATCTTTGATCAACGAGCTAGTCCATTAGAGGCTCACTAGTGAAGTGTGTTGTCTATGTATCCACACATGTATTCGAGTTTCCAATCAATATAATTCTAGCATGGACAAAATGATTATCACGAACAAGGAAATATATTAATAACCACTTTATTACTGCCTCTAGGGCATATTTCCAATAGTCTCCCACTTGCACTAGAGTCAATAATCTAGTTCACATCACTATGTGATTAACACCCAATGATTTTCGGGGTGTGATCATGTTTTGCTTTGTGAGAGTGGTTTTACTCAACGGGTTTGCAACATTCAGATCCATATGTACTTTACAAATCTCTATGTCATATTGTATATGCTGCTACCACGCTCTACTTGGAACTATTCCAAATGGCTGCTCCATTATACAAATCCGCTTTGCTACTGAGAGTCATCTAGATTGGTGTCAAAGCTTGCATCAACGTAACCCTTTACGACGAACTCTTTTATCACCTCCATAATCGAGAAACATTTCCTTAGTCCTCAAGTTACTAAGGATAATTTTGACCGATGTCCAGTGATCCACTCCTGGATCACTCTTGTACCCCTTGACAAACTCATGGAAAGGCACACAACAGGTGCGGTACACAACATGTCATACTATAGATCCTATGGCTAAGGCATAGGGGATGACCTTCATCCTTTCTCTTTCTTCTGTCCCGATCGATCTTTGAGTCTTACTCAAATTTGCACCTTACAACACAGCCAAAAACTCCTTCTTTGACCGATCTATTTTGAACTCCTTCAAAATCTTCTCAGAGGATGTATTCATTGAAAGTTTAATCAAGTGTTCGGGTCCGTCTTTATAGATATTGATGCTCAATGTTCAAGTAGCTTAATCTAGGATTTCCTTTGAAAAACACCTTTTCAAACAACCCTATATGCTTTCCAGAAATTTTACATCATTTCTGATCAACAATATGTCAACTACATATACTTATGAGAAATTCTACAATGCTCCCACTCACTTTCTTGTAAATACAAGTTTCCTATAAACTTTGTATAAACCTGATAACTTTGATCAGCTCATCAAAGTGTATATTCCAACTCCGAGATGCTAGCTCCAGTCCATAGAAGGATTGCTAGAGCTTGCATACCTGTTAGCATCTTTAGGATCGACGAAAACTTCCAGTTGTATCACATACAACCTTTCCTCAAGAAAACCGTTAAGGAAACAATGTTTTGATACCCATGTGCTAGATTTTATAATTGAAAATGCAGCAACTACTAACATAATTCCAACATACTTTAGCATCACTACGGGTGAGAAAGTCTCATCGTAGTTATCTCCTTGAACTTGTCGGAAACCTCTTTGTGACAAGTCGAGCTTTCTAAATGGTGACATTTACCATCATCATCCATCTTCCTTTTAAGGATCTTTTTGTACTTAATAGCCTTACGATCATCAAGAAGTTCTTCCAAAGTCCACACTTTGTGTTTCATACATGGATCCTGTCTCAGATTTCATTGCCTCCAGCCATTTGTTGGAATCCGGGCCCACCATCGCTGCTCCATAGCTCGTAGGTTCATTGTTGTCAAATAACATGGCCTCCAAGACATGATTACCGTACCACTCTCGAGCAGTTCGTGTCCTTGTCGACCTACAAGGTTTGGTAGTAACTTGATCTGAAGCTTCATGATCATCATCATTAGCTTCCTCTTCAATTGGTGTAGGCGCCATAGGAACATCTTCCCGCGCCCTGCTATACTCTGTTTGAAGTGACGGTTCAATAACCTCATCAAGTTCCACCATCCTCCCACTCAATTTATTTGGGAGAAACTCTTTCTCGAGAAAGGGCCCATTTTTGGCAACGAACAATTTGCTTTCGGATCTGAGATATGAGGTATACCCAACTGTTTTGGGTATCCTATGAAGAAGCATTTATCCGCTTTGGGTTCGAGCTTATAGGATGAAGCCTTTTGACACAAGCATCGTATCCCAAAACTTTTAAGAAATGACAGCTTATGTTTCTCCAAACCATAGTTCATACGGTGTCATCTCAACGGAATTAAATGGTGCCCTATTTAAAGTGAATGCGGTTGTCTCTAATACATAACCCATAAACGATAGTGGTAATTCAATAAGAGACATCATAGTATGAAGCATATCAAATAGGGCACGACTATAACGTTCATACACACTATCACACTATGGTGTTCTAGGTCGCATGAGACGTGAAACAATTTTCACATTGTCTTAATTGTGTCCCAAACTCGCAACTCAGATCTTCATCTCCATGATCATATCGTAGACACTTTATCCTCTTGTCACGACGATCTTCAACTTCACTATGAAAATACTTGAACTTTTCAATATTTCAGACTCGTGATTCATCAAGTAAATACACATGTATCTACTCAAATCATATGTGAAGTAAGAACATAACGATATCCACTACGTGCTTTAGCACTCATTGGACTGTACACATCAAAATGTATTATTTCCAATAAGTTACTTTATAGTTCCATCTCACTGAAAACGAGGCCTTCAGTCATCTTGCTCATGTGGCATGGCTCGCATGTCTCAAGTGATTTGTAATCAAGTGAGTCCAAAAGATCCATCGACATGGAGTTTCTTCATGCGTTTACACCAATATGACTTAAGCGCCGGTGCCACAAGTAAGTGGTAATATCATCACTAACTTTGTATATTTTGGCATCAATATTATGAACATGTGTATTAGTACGATCGAGATTCAATAAACCATTTACATTGGGTGCATGACCATTGAAGGTATTATTCATGTAAGCAGAATAACCATCATTCTGTGACTTAAATGAATATTCTGGATTGCAATAAACACTATCTAATCATGTCCATGCTCAACGCAAACACCAAATAACATTTATTTAGGTTTACCGCTAATCCCGAAGGTAGATGGAGCGTGCAATGGTGATCACATCAACCTTGGAAACACTTCCAACACATATCGACACCTCTCCCTTAGCTAGTCTCTGTTTATTCCGCAACTCATGTTCTGAGTTACTAATATTAGCAACTAAACTGTATCAAATACCCAAGAGCTACAATGAGCACTAGTAAGGCACACGTCAATAACATGTATATCAAATATACTTTTGTTGACATTGCCAGCCTTCTTATCTGCCAAGCATATCGGGTAGTTCTGCTCTCAATGACTACGCCCCTCATAACAGAAGCACTCACTCTCGGGTCTGGGTTCAACCTTGGGTTTCTTCAGTGGAGCGACAACTGGCTTGTCATACTCGAAGTTTCCCTTTGGTCCCTTACCCTTCTTAAAACTAGTGGTTTTATTAACCATCAAAACTTGATGCTCCTTCTTGATGTCTACCTTCGCGGTGTCAAACATCGCGAATAGCTCAAGGATCATCATCTCCATCCCTGTTATGTTATAGTTCATCACGAAGCTACAGTAGCTTGGTGGCAGTGACTTTGGAGAACTATTTCAATCACTATCTTACCTGGAAGATCAACTCCCACTTGATTCAAGTGTTTCTAGTACCCAGACAATCTGAGCACATGCTCACGGTTGAGCTATTCTCGTTCATCTTGTAGGCAAATAATTCTTCGGAGGTCTCATACCTCTCAATGCGGGCACGAGCATGAAATCCAAATTTAAGATCTTGGAACATCTTATATGCTCCGTCAAGTTCAAAACGTCTTTGGAGCCTCAATTCTAAGATGTAAATCATGAGCACTAAACTATCATGTAGTCATCAAACGTGCATGTTAGATGGTCACAACATCCATAGATGACGCTTTGGGGCGTAGCACACCGAACGGTGCATTAAGGACATAAGCCTTATGTGCAGCAACGAGGACAATCCTTAGTTTACGGACCCAGGCCGCATAATTGCTACTATCATCTTTCAACTTAGTTTTCTCTAGGAACGTATCAAAATATAGGGGAGCTACAACGCAAGCTATTGATCTACAACATAGTTTGCAAAGACATTTTGATTGCGTTCATGATAATGAGTTCAATTAGTCATATTAATTAAGAACACCCACTCAAGTCGACATCCCTTAGGTTGTTCGAGTGGGACATGATCCAAATCCACCAACCCATGTCCGATCATCGCGTGAGATCAGGTGGCTTGAATGGTGAACATCTCCATGTTGATCATATCTACTATATGACTCATGTTCGACCTTTAAGTCTCCTGTATTCCGAGGCCATGTCTATGCATGCTAGGCTCATCAAGTTTAACCTAAGTGTTCTGCATGTGCAAAACTGCCTTGCACCCGTTGTATGTGAATGTAGAGCCTATCACACCCGATCATGCCATGGTGTCTCGAAATGATGAACTTTTGCAACGATGCACACTCGAGGAGAACACAATTTTACCTTCAAATTTCAGTGAGGGATCACCCTATAATGCTACCATCATCCTAAGCAAAACAAGGTGCATAAAAAGGATTACAATCACATGCAAATCATAAGTGACATATGGCCATGATCTTGTGCTTTTGATCTCCATCTCCAAAGCACCGACATGATCTCCATCGTCACCGACGCAACACCATGATCTCCATCACCGTGTTGCCATCAAGTTTGTCGCGCCATCCATGCTTATACTACTAATGCTACCATTTAGCGATAAAGTAAAGCATTACATAGCACTTAATGATTGACATGCATGTCATACAATAATTAAAGACAACCCTATGGCTCCTGCTGGTTCCTGAAGCATCGACTTGCAAGTCCATATTAACTTTTACAACATGATCATCTCATACATCAAATATATATATCGTCATGTCTTTGGCATATCATATCACAACATACCCTGCAAAAACAAGTTAGACGTCCTCTAATTTGTTGTTACGTGGCTGCTATGGGTATCTAGCAAGAACGCTTCTTACCTACGCAAAACCAAAATGGTGATATGCAAGTTGCTATTTAACCTTCTACAAGGACAACCTATGTAGAATCCGATTCAACTAAAGTGGGAGAGACATATGATGACGAGTTGATGGATATACTTCTTGCCCCTCATTGGTTACCCTAAGTGGAAGGTGGAGATGTAGTCAGCAGCAAGTTTCCCTTACACGAAGACTGTAAGGTTTATTGAACCAGGAGGACTCCGAGGATCAACAAGTAGGTGTCCGTTGCTGTGGCGCTAGAAGAAGATGTGGACCTGCACACACAACAAATAACTTTGATCCCAACGAGTACAGAGAGGTTGTTGATCTCTCCGTCCTTGTAGTTTGCAAAGGATCAAAACACAAGCGGGAATAGTGATAGTGATTGCAATGGAAAAGTAAATGAAAACAGTAAATGATGGAGGTGTAAGCAATGGTGGTGATATGGACCAGAGTCACATGATGTTCACTAGTGATGTCTCTCCCCCAAAAGTCGATAAACAACTATGCTTGGTTAAACCAATTACAGCTCGACAATTGACAGAATTATGAACGCACCACAATGCTAATTCAAAGTTAGAGGCTCGATAGTAATGGGCAGTACACCAAGACAAGTAGACCGTTTATTCATCATCCTCTACTTACTAATCATCCACCTTGAGATATCTATACAGAACATCTCGCTGGTATTAAGTTGCGAGCCCCACCCAAAGTGTAAACTCAAAGCAACGGACAACTGCATTAACGAACTATGCGTAAGGTAAACAATCCTTGCAACCGTGGTCAAAAGCACCATTGTTTTCTCCTGGGTGGCAACAACACATCCCCTAGTCTCATGTTTCTGTCACTCAAGCTAGACATCAGGGGGCATGAACCCACAGTCATGCATAACGCTCCCTCTTGGAGTTACAATCTACTACTCGGCCAAAGCAATAAAAGGCAACGGAGAACATGCATGAATTACTAAAGAACATAATATAAAAGGATAATCAAATATATAACTCATAAAAATATGAACATAATCTCATAATCCATCGGATCCCAACAAACCGAGCATAGCAAAAGCAGGAAAATTACATAGATGCCTTGATCATGTAGGGCATCTCACAAGGGCTAATCATAGAAGCACAAGATTGGAGAGAAGACATCACGTAACTACTGGTCATGGACTCATGGTCCAAGGAGGACTACTCACGACACGTTCGGGAAGCGTCCATGGCAGCGGAGAAGCTCCTGGAGGTCAATCCTCCCTCCGATAGGGTGCCGGGAAGAGGTCTCCTGACGCCCCCGATCTTGGAAGAGCTGCGGCGGCGGAACGATGGAGAAATTCGCGATTATGGATATGATGGAAGGGTTTCCGATCGGAGGGGTAAATATAGGCTAAAGGAGGGCGTCAGAGGAGGTGGGTTCCACCCAGGAGGCCTGTGGGCGCGGCCAGGGGCCAGGCCGTGCCGGGAGGTCGCCTGGGCAGCCCCTGACTCCCCTCTAGCCCATATTCGATGCTCCGAAAGATTCCGTCACGCTGATTTATATATATTTTTCTTGGGATTTTTGGGGCTCTAGAAATTTGGGTAAAAGCCCCTACAAAAAAGACATCAGCAGACAGAAACTAGCACTAGGTGCACCGAGTTAGTAGGTTAGTCCAAATATGTGTAAAAAGATATAAAAGTGTAGCAAAGCATATAACAATGTCACCCAAAAGATCATGGAAGAAGCAGAAATTATAGATATTTTTGGGACGTATCAACATCCCCAAGCTTAATTCCCGCTCGTCCTCGAGTTGGTAAATGATAACACAAATAATTTCTGTGGTGACATGCTAACACACATATAAGAACTTCAATGTAAAGCAAGTAAGATATGCAATTCAAGTCAAGACAATAACAAGCAAGAGTCTATATCAAGTATTGAAATTAGCAAAGTAAGAACACAAATGTGCAAGAGCTCTCGCTGTCCATTACTCGAATGTCTCCAAATGGTGTTTGCGTGCAAGAAATGGGAGATGGGTTGAGAGTATAGAATATTTTTTTTAATTGATAACTCAATCTACTAAACTTCACACTTGGTCTCCTTCATAATCTTGACTCATCGCCACACCACTAGTCAGGCATAAGTCAAAATGATCGTCTTCCTTTCTACTTTGAGTACTCATGCAATGGATGAGTGCGAGCAAGATATGTTGGCACTTAGGATGGAAAAGATAATAATGATGGGGAAGGAAGAAAAAAAGGTGTGAAAGTCTCACATCAATGATGACAACCATAGGCGAGAGAAAGCCAAATGATAGATATGATGTGAGGAGTAGGGATTGCCATGCAACGGATGCACCTATGAGCTAAGGTAAGCTCTCCAATGGAACTAGTGCGGGTGCATCCAACTTGCTTGCTCATGAAGACCTAGAGCTCATTTGAGGAGGCTCATCATTGGAATATACAAGCCAAGTTCTATAGTGTAAGGGTCCCGCCATAGTTATGCATGAATGATAATCTCTATGTAGTACAAATATAACAATGGAGTACCAGTGTGGATCTTTCAAAAGGAATAGTAGTGTTGCCCCCTTCTCTCTTTTTATTTCTTTTTCTTTATTTTTTGTGGCCTCTTTGGCTCTTTCTATTTATCTCTCATTTGTCCTCTTTGGGATCTTTTCATCTGTCCTCTTTGGGATCTTTTAATTTGTCCTCTTTGGGATCTTTTCCTCACTTAAGGGCAACACTCTATGTTTACAAGAATAAAAAGAAGATAATCACACTTTATACGAAGTACTCACATAAAGACAAATGAAAACTATCATGATGTATGCAGATGTATACCTCTGCCAGTGTAGCAGGATATGCAATGATACTAGCACGTCATATAGAAATAATAAGGGCAAGTCCCAACTATCATGCGGCTCCTCGATCAAGCAAAATCATGTATCACATGAAGATCAAGTCATGAGATGGTGTATGTTGCATGGAAATGTATCTCGGAAAGGCTACGAAAATGCCTTGCTAGGTAGGTATGGTGGTTGTTTTGAGGAAACATATAATGAGGCTTATGATGGCAGAGCGTATCATGCCAAGGGTTTGGATGCACTGGCGAAGTTTGCACCAACTCTCAAGGTGAGAAAGGGCAATGCACGGTACCGAAGAGGCTAGAAAAATATGGATGGTGGAAGTGACAACAATCGAATACTCGCATTAGTCCGAAGAACTCATACACTTATTATAGGTAACTCTCTATCTAGTCAGGAAATTCACAAAGAGACAAGGACCCCGAGGAGGAGTGTTTGGGGGTTTGGTTATCCTTGCGCATCCTCGACCCATGGTAACGTGAGGGTACTCTATATATTCCAACCCCTCTAGAGGTTAGCGACCAATCTAGTAGCTAGAGTTCTCAACTAATTTTTAGTTTTTGAAAAACACACGTATTTCCCGAAATACGACACCTGTCACTAATAGGCTCAAGATCTTGGCACCAATATTCCAAACGTTACTCAAATCAATACCTCAAAACTATTGCAAGTTACTACTGTACTTAAATAGCAATCTCAATTACCTACTCATGCAAGACACACAACTCAGTGCAACATGCCAACTCTCTAAACAAGATAAGCATGATAACTCAAGAGAGTTCCAAAATCAACCTAAATAAAAGATCTTAAAAAGATATAGAATGAAAACTAAGAGCTAAGCATGACAATAGCTATGTAAAGATAGAGAACACACAAAAAGGATAAGCATGAAAACCTATGTTGTGTTCTAGAGTGGAATGGAGCGTGTTTCTCTCCCAAACAAGGAAGGCTAGGTTCCGACTTGTTATGAACAGCAAGAAAAACTAAAACAAACTAAAAAGTAAAGAGCGGGACACTCCAAGTATAGCACATAACATATGAAGTGATAAAAATATAGCATGGAGATGGACGAACTGATGATTGTTGATAGAGAAGGGGATGCACAGGGGCATCCCCAAGCTTAGACGCTTGAGTCTCCTTGAATATTTCTTGGGGTGCATGGGGGCATCCCCAAGATTGAGCGCTTGACACTCCTGGATCTTCTTTCATCATCTTCCATCACATACTTGAAAACTCCCTTCATACGGAACTAATCATAAGCTGATTAGAGTGGTTAGTACCCATGGTAAAATAATTCATTACCTACTGGAAATAAATATTTTCATGAAAAGCTACTGTTTATCATGATTTCCAAAAGGTTTTTGCAAAGGAAAGGAAAGCTTAAGATTTGCAAAATGATGAAAACGCAAAACGTGGCAGAATCTGTGAAAAACAGAACAACAAGTAGTAAATAATTTTTTCCGGGCACTTCTGCCACTCAAATAAAAAAACTCAGAACGGATGCCAGAAATAAAATTATATAGAGCATACTGTAAAAAACAATTCATATTAAAAAGATGATCTGGTGAGTTTTGGCAAATTTTTCTGTCAAGCAGACAAAATCTGTTTTTTTTTGCAAAAGAGGAGAATCTGTTTCTGGACAGCATGTCACAACTTTTGAACTTTCTTGCAACCGGAGGCTAAAACTTGGCACAAAGCTTCAAAATTAAGATACAATGATGTTTCCACAGTAGTAACAAGCATCAAGACCACTAAAACTGAAAGTAAAAACAAATTGGGTTGCCTCCCAACAAGCGCTTTCTTTTATGCCTTTGAGCTAGGCATGATGCAAGAAGATCAAGTTGTATCAATTGAACCATCACAAAGATCATCAAAAATCTCTTCAATAGTACAACTAATCTTAAGAGGACTCTCAATGACAGTCCTAGTGGCAACACTTATAGGAACAAAAGCAAAGGTAGTAGGACCAATTGGAATGTCATTTCTAATTCTATTTAAGAGAGGTATCTCTTCCAAGGTCTTCACAGTTTCAACACCCCTAGCAATAGGTATACTTGTTTTGGGTTGAGAAACCTTGGGTGCGTTAATGAACCTAGGTCCCTTCCTTGCAAGGGTTTCTACCTTTTTAGTCTTGATGGAGGATAGAGTAGTTCCTAAAGTTTCAAAAATATCCTCGATCTTAGCAATCCTAGAAGGATCCATATCATGGGATTTAAGGGTCTCCAAAATTTTGTAAATTTTCTGCATGGATCTATCAAGTCTATTTAAGGTCCCTTGAATCCTACGATCTACTTCATTTATTTTACTCATGCTTGGCATCTCTAGCTCTATGTTCTCAAGTTTACTCATAATGTGAGCTAAAGTGATATCATCCTTTATGTTAATAATAGGTGGGATTCCCACAAGATTTTCCATAACGTTAAGAGCCTCCCAAACGGGAGCTTCCAAGAAATTCCCTCCTATTGCTGTGTATAGAACAAACCTATGCCAAGAAGTAAAACCAACATAAAAAATTCTAAGACAAATAGTGGTGGATTGCTTCTTGGTGGCTCTATCTTGAGAATTTTTAATTCTATACCAATCATTTTTCAAACTTTCTCCAAACCTTTGCTTGAAGGTGAGAATCTCTCCTTCGGGTGCGACACCGAAGGCAAAGGACTTAGGCATACTGACTAAACAAAGCAAAAGTAACTATTTTTTTTTGGTTTTGGTATAAGACTCTAAAGCAAAAACTAGAAAACAAACTAGCAAGACTAAAAATCAAAGGTAAAAGAAGGCGTGCAACTCCCCTATCTTGAAGACTGGAGTCCCCGACAACGGCGCCATAAACTTGCTTGATGACGACTTGATGGATATACTTCTCGCCCCTCGTTGGTTACCCCAAGTGGAAGGTGGAGATGTAGTCAGCAACAAGTTTCCCTTACACGGAGACTGTAAGGTTTATCGAACCAGGAGGACTCCGAGGATCAACAAGTAGGTGTCTGCTGCTCAGGCTCTAGCAGAAGACGTGGACCTACACACACAACAAATAACTTTGCTCCCAACGAGTACAGAGAGGTTGTCAATCTCTCCGGCCTTGTAGTTTGCAAATGATCAAATTACAAGCGGGAATAGTGATAGTGATTGCAATGGAAAAGTAAATGAAAACAATAAATGATGGAGGTGTAAGCAATGGTGGTGATATGGACCGAAGTGACATGATGTTCACTAGTGATGTCTCTCTCCCAAAAGACGAAAAACAACTATGCTTGGGTAAACAAATTACAGCTGGGCAATTGACAGAATTATGAACGCACCGCAATGCTAATTATGCTACTTGAAAGTTAGAGGCTCAATAGTAATGGGAAGTACACCAAGACAAGTAGACCGTTTATTCATCAACATCTACTTACTAATCATCCACCTTGATATATCTATCCAGAACATCTCACTGGTATTAAGTTGCGAGCCCCACCCAAAGTGTAAACTCAAAGCAACGGACAACTGCATTAACGAACTACGCGTAAGGTAAACAATCCTTGCAACCATGGCCACAAGCACCGTTGTTTTCTCCTGGGTGGCAACAACACATCCCCTAGTCTCATGTTTCTGTCACTCAAGCTAGACATCAGGGGGCATGAACCCACAATCATGCATAACGCTCCCTCTTGGATTTACAATCTACTACTCGACCAAAGCAATAAAAGGCAACGGAGAACATGCATGAATCACTAAAGAACATAATATAAAAGGATAATCAAATATATAACTCATAACAATCTGAACATAATCTCATAATCCATCGGATCCCAACAAACCGAGCATAGCAAAAGCAGGAAAATTACATAGATGCCTTGATCATGTAGGGCATCTCACAAGGGATCATGGAAGCACAAGATTGGAGAGAAGACATCACATAACTACTGGTCATGGAATCATGGTCCAAGGAGGACTCCTCACGACAAGTCTACGAAGCGTCCATGGCGGTGGAGAAGCTCCCGGAGGTCATTCCTCCCTCCGACAGGGTGCCGGGAAGAGGTCTCCTGACGCTCCCGATCTCGGAAGCGTTGCAGCGACGGAACGATGGAGAAATTCGAGATTCTGGATATGATGGAAGGGTTTCCGATCGGAGGGGTAAATATAGGCCAAAGGAGGGCGTCTGAGGAGGTGGGCCCCACCCAGGCGACCTCTGGGCGTGGCCAGGAGCCAGGCCGCGTCGGGATGTCGCCTGGGCAGCCCCTGGCTCCCCTCTGGCCCATCTTCGATGCTGCGGAAGCTTCCGTCACGCTGATTTATATATATATTTTCTCGGGATTTTTGGGGCTTTGGAAATTTGGGTAAAAGCCGCTGCAAAAAGACATCAGCAGACATAAACTGGCACTGGGTGCACTGAGTTAGTAGGTTAGTCCAAATATGTGTAAAAAGATATAAAAGTGTAGCAAAACATATAACAATGTCACCCAAAAGAATATGGAACAAGCAAAAATTATAGATACGTTTGGGACGTATCAACAGACACCCGTCAGCCATCTTTATGCAACAAGTTGCATGTTAGTCAATTGAACCGGTCTCTCGTACGTGCACGAGTAAGGTTGGTTTGGGCCGCTTCATCCCAAAATACCTCTGAATCAAGAAAAGACTAAGGAGGGAATCAATCTGAATATCAACAACACAAACTATTTTGTGTTCTACTCATGATGTCATCTACGCATAGACCTAGCTCATGATGCCACTATCGGGGAATGTTGCATAGGAAACAAAAAAAGCCTACGCTCGCCAAGATCAATCTAGGATATGCACATCTACAAGAGGAGAGATTGTATCTACATACCCTTGTAGATCGCTAAGCGGAAGCGTTAAACAACGTGGTTGATGTAGTGGTACATTTTTGCGATCCAATCATGATCTGTCCCACGAACCCCCGATCTAGCACCGAACGAACGACACCTCCGCGTTCAGCACATGTACAGCTCCATGACGTCTCCGCCTCCTCGATCTAGGGAGTGAAGGACGAATAGTAAATGAGCTCTCCGATAACACAAGGCGTGGTGGCAATGGTGGTGGTGCTATCCTGGCATGGCTACGCCTAGCGCTATTGATTGCAATCTCTAGCGATGGCTAGACGAATGCTGATGCCAACAAACCTTCCCCTGCAACGGCACCAGAAAAATGCTGCAAGCACTCCCCGACAACGGAACTAGAAGAATGTTGTTGATGGCCCACCAGCGCGTGGGTTCGTAGCAGTTTTCGAGGGTAGAGTATTCGACCCAATTTGTTGGTTTACAAGTCACGAGGTGAGAGTATACTCTCAAGTATTAGCAGCTAAATTTGTCAGATTCAACCACACCTGAAAGATTAGTATCTGCAAGCATAGTACTAACATCAAAGTAATATGATAACAACAGTGTTAGAAATGATCTGTAGACAGCAGAATATTCCTAACGATTGTACCAATGGCGCCAAGTTGCCGCGTTGACGGAAATTGTCAGTTCCCGTCAACGTCCAGTGAACCAAAATTGTAACAAGTAGTAGCAGTGTAACGAGCAATCGCAGCGGCAAGGAACAACAGTAGTGACAACAGTAGCAAGTAGCAACAGTAGCAAGCGACAGTAATAGCAATAGTAGTAGCATCAGCAGAGCAAAACAAGTAACAACAATAGCAACAGTAGTAGCAGTAGCAGTAGAGCAAGACAAGTAACAGCAGTAGGACAAACTCGTAGGTAATGGGTCGGTGATTTGTTTGGATGATATTCATCATGCAACAGCTATAACACGGAGAGATATGTGGTAGCTCCCTTCGTCAATGTGATGTAGGCATGCATTCCGTGTGTCGTCATACGTGCTTAGGGAAAAGAACTTGCATGCCATCTATTGTCCATCCCTCCCGTGGGAGCGGGATCGAAAAGGAAACTATGGGATATTAAGGTTCTCCTTTTAATAAAGAACCGAACCAACGCATTAGCACTTGGTGAACACATGAACTCCTCAAACTATGGTCATCATCGGGAGTGGTTCCGGTTATTGTCACTCCGGGGTTGCCGGATCATAACACATAGTAGGTAACTACAACTTGCAAGATCGGATCTAAAACACACATATATTGGTGACAACATAATAATTTCAGATCTGAAATCATGGCACTCGGGCCCTAGTGATAAGCATTAAGCATGAGAAAGTAGTAGCAACATCAATCTCAGAACATAGTGGATACTAGGGATCAATCCCCATCAAATCTAACTCGATTACATGATAGATCTCATCCTACTCATCACCGCCCAGCGAGCCTACGAATAGATTACTCACGAACGATGAAGAGCTTCATGGAATTGGAGAGGGAAGAAGGTTGATGATGACGATGGTGACGATTTCCCCTCTCCGGAGCCCAAGACGGACTCCAGATCTGCCCTCCAGATGAAGAACAGGTGGTGGCGGCGCCTCCGTATCGAAAACGCGACGAAAACTTCTCTTTTCATTTTTTCTGGGACGAAAGGGATCTTATAGACCTGAGATTGGGGGCGGCAGAGCTGTGTGGGCCCCACAAGCCTGCCCACCGCCACCAGGGGGTGGTGGCGGAGCTAGGGCTTGTGGCCCACTGGCCCACCCCCTGAGGTGGAACTTGGCGCAGATATTTTTCTTATTTTCCAAAACTGCTCCCCGCAATTTTTTAGGACGTATGGAGAACATTGATTTCTGCACAAAAATAACACCAAGGCAATTCTGCTGAAAACAGCGTCAGTCCAGGTTAGTTCCATTCAAATCAAGCAAATTAGAGTCCAAAACAAGGGCAAAAGAGTTTGGAAAAGTAGATACGATGGAGACGTATCAACTCCCCAAAGCTTAAAACCTTGCTTGTCCTCAAGCAACTCAGTTGACAAACTGAGAGAGAAAGAAAAACTTTGACCAACTCTGTTTGATCATGTTGTTGCAACTATGTCTAACTCATAACCAGAATTTCAGCAAGATCACAAGTTAACCACATAAGCAAATGACACAAAGGTCTCACGGTCAACTAATATCAATGGCATAATCAACTAATGAGCAAATAATAATGAGTTTCAAATATCAACACTTCAATCAAAACAAGCGTGAAGCAATATGAATAGGTGGTATCTCACTAGCTCTTTCTGAGACCGCAAAACATAAATGCAGAGCACTTTCAAAGATCAAGGGCTGACTAAACATTGTAATTCATAGCAACGAAGATCCAGTCATAGTCATACTCAATATCAATCAAAAGCAAAGCATAAAAATGACAAAGGTGCTCTCTAATTGGTGCTTATATAAGAGGAGGATGACTCAATAGAAAAATAAATAGACAGACCCTTCGCAGAGGGAAGCATTGATTTGCAGAGGTGCCAGAGCTCAAGCTTTGAAAACAAAGATAACAATCTTGGGTGGCATGCTTTCATTGTCAATGCAATGACCAAGAGTTCTGAATATCTTCCATGCTACTCATGCTATAGGCGGTTCCCAAACAGAAAAGTAAAGTTTTAACTCCCCCACCCCCAGTCAATCACACTCCACAGCTAGCCGAATCCTCGGGTACCGTCCATACTAACATCAATCCGGGGGGAGTCTTGTTTTAGAGTTATGTTTTCGATTTAAGCGTGGAACTTGGCATTCCAATTACCGGCCCCTTTCTCGTGAATGACTGTGAATAAACACATGTCGAGGATAACACTCCTAGCATGGAAGATACCAATAGCCCTCTGTCACCACATGAGCGGTTCGGGCATGCAAAACAGATTATTTCTTGAAGGTTTAGAGAATGGCACATGCAAATTTACTTGGAACGGCAGGTAGATACCGCAAATAGGTAGGTATGGTGGACTCTCATGGAAAAACTTTTGGGTTTATGGAAGTGGATGCACAAGCAGTATTCCTCTTAGTACAAGTGAAGGCTAGCAAAAGACTGGGAAGCGACCAACTAGAGAGCGACAACAGTCATCAAGATGCAATGAGTTTGACTAACATTGAATGCAAGCATGAACATGATATAAATCACCATGAACACGAACATCATAGAGGCTATGTTGATTTTGTTTCAACTACATGCATGAACATGCGCCAAGTCAAGCCACTTGAAACATTCAAAGGAGAATACCATCCTATCATACTACATCATAGTCATCTCAAAATCTATGTTGGCATTCAAGACAAACCATTATAAGCTCTCAGCTAAATAAGCATGGCATCAGAAACTATGATCTCTAAGTTGTCATTGCAAACATGGTTCTCTCACAACAAAGCTAAATCTGGGTCGACAAGCTAGTCATATTTACAAAAACAAATAGATAGAGTTCATACCAGCTTTTTAGTCTCTGTCACTTCATCATATATTATCATTGTTGCCTTTCATTTGCACGATCGAATGATGTGAACAATAATAAGTGCATTGGACTAAGCTGAATCTGCAGGCAAATACAAAGGAGAAGACAAAATAATATGGCTCTTTGAAAGCTAAACAGGTAAGCATACAAGAACCAATAAGCATTGTAACCAATATCTTCTACCTTGACACAAAGGAAAAGAAAGCTATTTACACGGGAAAGCTCCCAACAAGCAAAAGAAGAAAGAAAAATATTTTTGGGTTTTCTCAAAAGGACAAAAAACAAGAAAACAAGAAAAAGAAAAGAAACTAGCATGGATAATACAGTGGCAAAGTGTAAACACCGGCTAACAAAGTGAAAGCATAAGCATGAATGTAAAGTCGGTGAGAACACGTACTCCCCCAAGCTTAGGATTTTGGCCTAGCTTGGTCTACTCCCAAGGTGGGAAATAACCAGCTCCGGGATACTCTAGAGCAGACTGTGGATGCCACTGCTGTGTGAGCTCCTCTGGCTCCCATTGATAAACTGGCGTTTGGTACTCGACTGGCGGCTCGGGCACGGGCGCCTGTGGTTGGGCCAAGCCCCAATATGCGTAGATGTCCGCGGGCACAATAGTGTACCTGCCTGCATGAAGATCAAACAAAGAAGGAGAAGTCAAAGTAATAGTCTCTCGAGTACCCTGACTAAACACCAGGTTATAAATCATCCGTCTACTAGCATCTCTATCCAGAAAATCATGGCAAACCATGCTGCCATAATCCAGATATCTCTCAGGGAGAAGCATCTCTCCTTCCTCTCGCAGTCTAATGGGTATCTCAAAGTGTCTGGCAAGACGGGTAGCATAGATACCTTCATAGACAACACCTTTAGAACGGTTCATGTTCAACCGTTGAGCTACTATAGTGCCCAGGCTATAAGTCTTATCGTTATAAAGGCCTTCGCGCAAAACAGAAAGGTCTGGAGAACTAAGTGATCCAGCCTCCCCACGGCCAATCAAACATTTTCCCACAAATAGTGAGAAGTACCGAAGCACAGGAAAATGTATGCTAGCAATTCTAGCGCGAGACACTCCTCTCTCCTCTACAACAGCAATAGAAGCAATGAAATCCTCCAAGTCCCGTGGACGAGGGTCATGGATATCCCCAACATAAGGTAATTTGCATACATTGCAAAAGTCCTGCAGCGTCATGCACTGGGGGACATCGTATATCATGAACTCAACCATGGGAGGATTCTTCCTCGGATAAAAGTTGAAGCTTTGAACAAAAATATTGGTGAGGAAGAGATATTGTGGGCACTTATCTTCAACAAACGCAGTAAGACCTGCGTTCTCCACCAAGTAATAAAAGTCTTCATAAAGTCCGGCGGCGCGCAAAAATTCATCACTTGGCCACTCGCACGCTCGAACTTCTGTGATTCGAGGGACTACGTACTTGGGGTGATTCTTCTCATCCTCCTTGGGGTTACGGCTTGAAGAGCCTCTCAAGAACCTCCTCATATTTTCCTTTTTCTAACTGTGAAAAATTCTGAAATCTTTAGAGACTTCGAAAGAAAAGTGAATAAGGATTAACCCAACTTGTAGCAACTACTCCTACTAGTGCCTAGGGACCATATCACGCGCTGAAACTACTTGGGACCAGCTAAAATCAACATTTCTAGCTCAAGAACAGGGTCACCAAGGTAGCAAGAATACGCGAAGGATAAAGCACTAGAGCAAAAACTAATTGGACCAATGGAGGAGTCACTTACCAAGGAGTAATTTCCCCAAAACGGTTTGGAGAATGGTGCTTTGAGCAAGGAGATCGAAAATCACATCCAAATGAGCAAGAACACGAGTTTGAGCTGCGAAACAATTTTTTCTGGAGGTGGAAGAAGAGGCTGGGAGCTGGAATGAGTGGAGGGGGTGCCTGTGGGCCCCACAAGCTTGCACCCCGCCACCAGGGGGGTAGGTGGCGGTGGCAGGGCTTGTGGCCCACTGTTCTGGCCCCCAGGCCAGCTCTCAGGCTCAGAAATTTTCAAAAATTCCAGAAAAAATCATAGAGGTTGGTTGAGCAGGTCATTCTGAGCTTTAAGTACTTGTTCTACCTGAGTACTTATCATAGAGGCATGTTTACTCAGAAGCTTCATTTCATTGACATTTCTGTCTACACAAGCACTTAAATGGCTAAGCATACGAGCACTTTGTTCCAAATGTCTGCTAACATAATCATTGAAACTCTGTTGTTTGGAAGCAAAGTTGTCAAATTCATCAAAGCATAGGCTAGCGGGTTTATCAAAAGGAATATCACTCTCGTCAAACCTACACAGAGAATTCACTTCTACTACCTATATCGGGTTATCGAGACCATGGATCTCTTTGATATGTGGTAGATTTTTGACATCTTCAGATCTAATGCCTTTCTCTTGCATAGATTTCTTGGCTTCTTGCATATCTTCGGGACTGAGGAATAGAATACCTCTTTTCTTAGGATTTGGCTAAGGAGGTGGTTCGGGAATAGTCCAAGCATTATCGTTGATCAATAGGTTATTCAGTAGGGTCTCAGCTTCTTCTACAGTTCGTTCCCTAAAAACACAACCGGCACAACTATCTAGGTGGTCTCTAGAGGCATCGGTAAGTCCGTTATAGAGGATATCAAGTATCTCGTTCTTCTTAAGAGGGTGATCAGGCAAAGCATTCTGTAGCTGGACGAGCCTCCCCCAAGCTTGTGGAAGACTCTCTTCTTGGAGTTGAGCAAAGTTGTATATTTCCTACAAGGCAGCTTGCTTCTTATGGGCAAGGAAATAATTCTCACAGAAGTAATATACCATCTCCTAGGGACTACGCACACATCCAGGAGCAAGAGCGGTGAACCAGACTTTAGCGTCATCCTTTAGAGAGAAAGGAAACAACTTAAGGATATAGCAGTGGCGAATCTTCTCCTCATTAGTGAAAAGGTTGGCTATTTCGGATAGTTTGGCAAGATGGGCTATGACCGTCTCAGACTCGTAACCGTGAAAAGGATCAGATTCGACTAGAGAGATTATCTCAGGGTCGACAGAGAATTCATAATCCTTATCGGTGACAAAGATAGGCGAAGTGGCAAACTTCGGGTCATTTTTCATCGTAGCTTCCCGAGATTTTTTCCTTCCACTTGAGAAGTAATTGCTCAGCGTCATAGGCATCCTTACACGCAAGAAAATCCTCAGCTATATCTCCCTCCATAACATAACCCTCAGGTATATCAGGCAATTCATATCTAGGAGAGCTAGATCTAGCAGGAGCAAAAGCAGGTTCTGTCTCAATAGTATCGGCAGTATCAGAAGCATTACGAGCAGTTGCGGTAAGTCTAGCAATATGAGCATCAAGGAACACTCCTAGTGGAACATCATGCAAAGGAGTATCTCTAGCAGTATCAAGCATAGCATCATCAGGCAAAATAGCATCTCTAGCATCATCAGGCAAAGCAGTATCAAGCATAGCATCTCTAGCAGTATCAAGCATAGTATCTTCAGGCATAGTATCAAGCATAGCATCTCTAGCAGTATCAGGCATAGTATCAAGCATAGTATCATCAGGCATAGTATTAAGCATAGCATCTCTAGCAGTAGTATCACAAGCATCATCAAGCACATGCGACATATCAAGATTTCTAGCACGAGGTGATGTCGCAAACTTACTCATAACTGAAGGTGAATCAAGTGCAGAGCTAGATGGCAATTCCTTACCTCCCCTCGTAGTTGAGGGCAAGACTTTAGTCTTCGGATCCTTCAGATTCTTCATAGTGATCAACAGATATAAATTCCAAGTGACTCAGAGAATATAGCAATACCTCCCTGGCAACGGCGCCAGAAAAATGCTGATTGCAATCTTTGGCGATGGCTAGACGAATGCTGATGACAACAAACCTTCCCCTGCAACGGCACCAGAAGAATGCTGCTAGCACTTCCCGGCAACGGAACTAGAAGAATGTTGTTGATGGCCCACCAGCGCGTCGGTTCGCAGCAGTTTTTGAGGGTAGAGTATTCGACCCAATTTGTTGGTTTATGAGTCAAGAGGTGAGAGTATACTCTCAAGTATTAGGAGTTGAATTTGTCAGATTCAACCACACCTGAAAGATTAGTATCTGTAAGCAGAGTAGTAACAACAAAGTAATATGATAACAACGGTGTCAACAACGATCTGTTGACGGCAGACTATTCCTAACGATTGTATTAATGGCGCCAAGTTGCCGCGTTGATGGAAATTATCAGTTCCCGTCAACGTCCAGTGAACCAAAATTGTAATAGGTAGTAGCAGTGTAAAGAGCAATAGCAGCGGCAAGGAACAGCAGTAGTGACAAGAGTAGCAAGTAGAAATAGTAGCAAGCGACAGTAATAGCAACAGTAGTAGCAGCAGCAGATCAAAACAAGTAATAGCAGTAGCAACAGTAGTAGTGTTAGAATTATGCCCTAGAGGCAATAATAAATATAGTTATTATTCTAATTCTTGTATCAAGATAATCGTTTATTATCCATGCTATAATTGTATTGAATGAAGACTCATTTACATGTGTGGATACATAGACAAAACACTGTCCCTAGCAAGCCTCTAGTTGGCTAGCCAGTTGATCAAAGATAGTCAGTGTCTTCTGATTATGAACAAGGTGTTGTTGCTTGATAACTGGATCATGTCATTAGGAGAATCACGTGATGGACTAGACCCAAACTAATAGACGTAGCATGCTGATCGTGTCATTTTGTTGCTACTGTTTTCTGCGTGTCAAGTGTTTGTTCCTATGACCATGAGATCATATAACTCACTAACACCGGAGGAATACTTTGTGTGTATCAAACGTAGCAACGTAACTGGGTGACTATAAAGATGCTCTACATGTATCTCCGAAGGTGTTCGTTGAGTTAGTATGGATCAAGACTGGGATTTGTCACTCCGTGTGACGGAGAGGTATCTCGGGGCCCACTCGGTAATACAACATCACACATAAGCCTTGCAAGCAATGTGACTTAGTGTAAGTTGCGGGATCTTGTATTACGGAACGAGTAAAGAGACTTGCCAGTAAATAGACCCAAACTAATAGACGTAGCATGTTGACTTAGTGTAAGTAGGACTCGGTTTGGGGGGGAGTCCTTCCCCCCTTTGGCTCGGCCGACCCCCTTGGGGCTCCTTGAGCCCCAAGGCAAGGTCCCCTCTCTCCCACCTATATATACGGATGTTTTAGAGCTGATTTGAGACGACTTTTCCATGGCAGCCCGACCACATACCTCCACAGTTTTTCCTCTAGATCGCGTTTCTGCAGAGCTCGGGCGGAGGCCTGCTGAGACAAGATCATCACCAACCTCTGGAGCGCCGTCACGCTGCCGGAGAACTCTTCTACCTCTCCGTCTCTCTTGCTCGATCAAGAAGGCCGAGATCATCGTCGAGCTGTACGTGTGCTGAACGCGGAGGTGTCGTCCGTTCGGTACTAGATCGTGGGACTGATCGCGGGATTGTTCGCGGGGCGGATCTAGGGACGTGAGGACGTTCCACTACATCAACCGCGTTCACTAACGCTTCTGCTGTACGGTCTACAAGGGTACGTAGATCACTCATCCCCTCTCGTAGATGGACATCACCATGATAGGTCTTCGTGTGCGTAGGAAATTTTTTGTTTCCCATGCGACGTTCCCCAACAGTGGCATCATGAGCTAGGTTCATGCGTAGATGTCTTCTCGAGTAGAACACAAAAGTTTTTGTGGGCAGTGATGTGCGTTTTTCTTCCCTCCTTAGTCTTTTCTTGATTCCGCGGTATTGTTGGATTGAAGCGGCTTGGACCGACATTACTCGTACGCTTACGAGAGACTGGTTTCATCGCTACGAGTAACCCCGTTGCTCAAAGATGACTGGCAAGTGTCGGTTTCTCCAACTTTAGTTGAATCGGATTTGACCGAGGAGGTCCTTGGATGAGGTTAAATAGCAACTCATATATCTCCGTTGTGGTGTTTGCGTAAGTAAGATGCGATCCTACTAGATACCCATGGTCACCACGTAAAACATGCAACAACAAAATTAGAGGATGTCTAACTTGTTTTTGCAGGGTATGCTTGTGATGTGATATGGCCAACGATGTGATGTGATATATTGGATGTATGAGATGATCATGTTGTAATAGATAATATCGACTTGCACGTCGATGGTACGGCAACCGGCAGGAGCCATAGGGTTGCCTTTATACTAATGTTTGTGCTTGCAGATGCGTTTACTATTTTGCTAGGATGTAGCTTTAGTAGTAATAGATGAGTAGCACGACAACCCCGATGGCAACACGTTGATGGAGATCATGGTGTGGCGCCGGTGACAAGAAGATCGTGCCGATGCTTTGGTGATGGAGATCAAAAAGCACGTGATGATGGCCATATCATGTCACTTATGAATTTCATGTGATGTTAATCCTTTTATGCAACTTATTTTGTTTAGAACGACGGTAGCATTATGAGGTGATCTCTCACTAAAATTTCAAGACGAAATTGTGTTCTCCCCGACTGTGCACCGTTGCTACAGTTCGTCGTTCAGAGACACCACGTGATGATCGGGTGTGATAGACTCAACGTTCACATACAACGGGTGCAAAATAGTTGCGCACGCGGAACACTCGGGTTAAGCTTGACGAGCCTAGCATGTGCAGACATGGCCTCGGAACACATGAGACCGAAAGGTCGATCATGAATCATATAGATGATATGATTAGCATAGGGATGCTTACCACTGAAACTATACTCAACTCACGTGATGATCGGACTTGAGCTAGTGTAAGTGGATCATGAACCACTCAAATGACTAGAGAGATGTACTTTTTGAGTGGGAGTTTAGCGAATAATTTGATTAAGTTAAACTCTAATTATATTGAACATAGTCTAAGTCCAGTTTGAATATATTTGTGTTGTAGATCATGTCTCACGCGACAGTCACCCTGAATTTTAATATGTTCCTAGAGAAAGCTAAGTTGAAAGATGATGGAAGCAACTTTGTAGACTGGGCTCATAATCTTAAGCTAATCTTACAAGCTGGGAAGAAGGATTATGTCCTTAATGCTGCGCTAGGAGATGAACCACCCGCTACGGCTGATCAGGATGTTAAGAACGCTTGGTTAGCACGTAAGGAGGACTACTCAGTAGTTCAATGTGCAGTCTTGTATGGCTTAGAACCGGGACTTCAACGTCGCTTTGAGCGTCATGGAGCATTTGAGATGTTCCAGGAGTTGAAGTTTATCTTTCAGAAGAACGCCCGGATCGAGAGGTGTGAGACCTCCGATAAATTCTATGCTTGCAAGATGGAGGAAAACTCGTCTGTCAGTGAACATGTGCTCAAAATGTCTGGGTACTCAAACCGTCTAGCTGAGCTCGGGATTGAACTCCCGCAAGAGGCTATCACTGACAGAATCCTTCAATCACTGCCGCCAAGCTATAAAGGCTTTGTGTTGAACTACAACATGCAAGGGATGAACAAGTCTCCCGGCGAGTTGTTTGCGATGCTGAAAGTCGCAGAGTCTGAACTCCGTAAAGAGCATCAAGTGTTGATGGTGAATAAGACCACTAGTTTCAAGAGAAACGGCAAAGGCAAGAAGGGTAATTCAAAGAAGAGCGGCAAACCTGTTGCCAATCCGACGAAGAAACCCAAAGCTGGACCTAAGCCTGAAACAGAGTGTTACTATTGCAAGGGTATGGGTCACTTGAAGCGCAATTGCCCCAAGTATCTGGCAGATAAGAAGGCGGCCAAAGAAAAATCAGGTATATTTGATATACAAGTTATTGATGTGTACTTAACCGGCTCTCGTAGTAGTGCCTGGGTATTCGATACCGGTTCTGTTGCTCATATTTGCAACTCGAAACAGGAACTGCGGAATAGGCGAAGGCTGGCGAAAGATGAAGTGACGATGCGCGTAGGAAATGGTTCCAAGGTTGATGCAATCGCCGTCGGCACAGTTTCACTTCAGTTACCATCAAGATTAGTTATGAACTTAAATCATTTTTATTTAGTGCCTGCGTTAAGCATGAACATTATATCTGGATCTTGTTTATTGCGAGACGGTTACTCTTTTAAGTCAGAGAATAATGGTTGTTCTATTTCTATGAGTAACATCTTTTATGGTCATGCACCTAATGTGAGAGGATTGTTCATATTGAATCTTGATAGCGATACACACATACATAACATTGAGACCAAAAGAGTTAGAGTTAACAATGATAGCGCCATATTTTTGTGGCACTGCCGCTTAGGTCATATTGGTGTAAAGCGCATGAAGAAACTCCATGCTGATGGACTTTTGGAGTCACTTGACTTTGATTCACTTGACACGTGCGAACCATGCCTCATGGGCAAGATGACTAAGACTCCGTTCTCCGGAACAATGGAGCGTGCAAGTGACTTGTTGGAAATCATACATACCGATGTGTGTGGTCCGATGAGCGTGGAGGCATGCGGCGGATATCGTTATCTTCTCACCTTCACTGACGATTTGAGTAGATATGGTTATGTCTACTTGATGAAGCACAAGTCTGAAACATTTGAAAAGTTCAAGAAATTTCAGAGTGAAGTTGAAAATCATTGTAACAAGAAGATCAAGTTCCTACGGTCTGATCGTGGGGGTGAATATCTGAGTTTCGAGTTTGGTGCTCACTTAAGACAATGTGGAATTGTTTCACAGTTGACACCGCCTGGAACACCACAGCGTAATGGTGTGTCCGAACGTCGTAATCGTACTTTATTAGAGATGGTGCGATCTATGATGTCTCTTACCGATTTGCCGTTATCGTTTTGGGGTTATGCATTAGAAACAACTGCATTCACTTTAAATAGGGCACCATCAAAATCCGTTGAGACGACACCATACGAACTGTGGTATGGCAAAAGGCCAAAGTTGTCATTTCTTAAAGTTTGGGGATGTGATGCTTATGTCAAAAAGCTTCAGCCTGAAAAGCTGGAACCCAAAGCGGAAAAGTGCGTCTTCATAGGTTACCCAAAAGAGACAGTTGGGTACACCTTCTATCTCAAATCCGAGGGCAAAGTGTTTGTTGCTAAAAACGGAGCTTTTCTCGAGAAGGAGTTTTTCTCGAGAGAATTGAGTGGGAGGAAGATAGAACTTGACGAGGTTGTCGAACCTCTCATCCCTCTGGATGGTGGCGCAGGGCAAGGGGAACCTCTGTCGTTGCGACGCCGGTTGAGGAGGAAGTTAATGATGATGATCATGAAACTCCGGTTCAAGTTTCTGTCGAACCACGCAGGTCGACGAGACCACGTGCTCCTCCAGAGTGGTACGGTAATCCCGTCTTGTCAATCATGTTGTTGGACAACAATGAACCTGCAAATTATGAAGAAGCAATGGTGGGCCCAGATTCCAACAAATGGCTAGAAGCCATGAAGTCCGAGATAGGATCCATGTATGAGAACAAAGTGTGGACTTTGGAGGTACGGCCTGAGGGCCGCAAGGCTATTCAGAACAAATGGATGTTTAAGAGGAAGACGGACGCTGACGGCAATGTGACCGTTTATAAAGCTCGACTTGTGGCAAAGGGTTTTTCACAAGTTCAAGGAGTTGACTACGATGAGACATTCTCACCCGTAGCGATGCTTAAGTTTGTCAGAATCATGTTAGAAATAGCTGCATTTTTCGATTATGAAATCTGGCAGATGGATGTCAAAACGGCGTTCCTTAACGGTTTCCTTAAGGAAGAATTGTATATGATGCAACCCGAAGGTTTTGTCGATCCTAAGAATGCTAACAAGGTGTGCAAGCTCCAGCGATCCATTTATGGACTGGTGCAAGCATCTCGGAGTTGGAACAAATGCTTTGATGAGGTGATCAAAGCATTTGGGTTTATACAAGTGGTTGGAGAATCTTGTATTTACAAGAAAGTGAGTGGGAGCTCTGTGGCGTTTCTAATATTATATGTGGATGACATATTGCTGATTGGAAACAACGTAGAGTTTTTGGAGAGCATAAAGGATTACTTGAATAAAAGTTTCTCTATGAAGGACCTAGGAGAAGCTGCTTACATTCTAGGCATTAAGATCTATAGGGATAGATCAAAACGCCTGATAGGACTTTCACAAAGCACATACCTTGATAAAGTTTTGAAGAGGTTCAAAATGGAACAGTCCAAGAAGGGGTTCTTGCCAGTTTTACAAGGTACGAGATTGAGTAAGACTCAGTGCCCAGCAACTGATGAAGATAGAGAGTATATGCGTTCCGTCCCCTATGCTTCAGCCATAGGTTCTATCATGTATGCAATGTTGTGCACTAGACCGGACGTTAGCCTGGCCATAAGTATGGCAGGTAGGTTCCAGAGTAATCCAGGAGTGGATCACTGGACAGCGGTCAAGAATATCCTGAAGTACCTGAAAAGGACTAAGGAGATGTTTCTCGTGTATGGAGGTGATGAAGAGCTCGCCGTAAAAGGTTACGTCGATGCAAGCTTTGACACAGATCCGGACGACTCTAAGTCGCAAACCGGATACGTATTTATTCTTAATGGGGTGCGGTAAGCTGGTGCAGTTCCAAGCAAAGCGTCGTAGAAGATTCTACATATGAAGCGGAGTACATGGCTGCCTCGGAGGCGGCTAAGGAGGGTGTCTGGATGAAGAAGTTCATGACGGATCTTGGAGTGGTGCCAAGCGCACTGAATCCAATAACCTTGTTCTGTGACAACACGGGTGCCATTGCCTTAGCAAAGGAACCACGGTTTCACAAGAAGTCCAGACGCATCAAACGACGCTTCAACCTCATCCGCGACTACGTCGAAGGAGAGGACGTAAATATATGCAAAGTGCACACGGATCTGAATGTAGTAGACCCGCTGACTAAACCTCTTCCACGGCCAAAGCATGATCAACACCAGAAATGTATGGGTGTTAGATTTATTACAATGTAATTCGCATGATGATGTGAGGGCTAGATTATTGACTCTAGTGCAAGTGGGAGACTGTTGGAATGATGCCCTAGAGGCAATAATAAATATAGTTATTATTATAATTCCTGTATCAAGATAATCGTTTATTATCCATGCTATAATTGTATTGAATGAAGACTCATTTACATGTGTGGATACATAGACAAAACACTGTCCCTAGCAAGCCTCTAGTTGGCTAGCCAGTTGATCAAAGATAGTCAGTGTCTTCTGATTATGAACAAGGTGTTGTTGCTTGATAACTGGATCACGTCATTAGGAGAATCACGTGATGGACTAGACCCAAACTAATAGATGTAGCATGTTGATCGTGTCATTTTGTTGCTACTGTTTTCTGCGTGTCAAGTATTTGTTCCTATGACCATGAGATCATATAACTTACTAACACCAGAGGAATACTTTGTGTACATCAAACGTCGCAACATAACTGGGTGACTATAAAGATGCTCTACAGGTATCTCCGAAGGTGTTCGTTGAGTTAGTATGGAACAAGACTGGGATTTGTCACTCCGTGTGACGGAGAGGTATCTCGGGGCCCACTCGGTAATACAACATCACACATAAGCCTTGCAAGCAATGTGACTTAGTGTAAGTTGCGGGATCTTGTATTACGGAACGAGTAAAGAGACTTGCCAGTAAACGAGATTGAAATAGGTATGCGGATACTGACGATCGAATCTCGGGCAAGTAACATACCGAAGGACAAAGGGAATGACATACGGGATTATATGAATCCTTGGCACTGAGGTTCAAACGATAAGATCTTCGTAGAATATGTAGGATCCAATATGGGCATCCAGGTCCCGCTATTGGATATTGACCGAGGAGTCTCTCGGGTCATGTCTACATAGTTCTCGAACCCGCAGGGTCTGCACACTTAAGGTTCGACGTTGTTTTATGCGTATTTGAGTTATATGGTTGGTTACCGAATGTTGTTCGGAGTCCCGGATGAGATCACGGACGCCACGAGGGTTTCCGGAATGGTCCGGAAACGAAGACCTCATTTGATTACCGGAAGGTTTTCGGAATACCGGGAATGTACCGAGAATGACGAATGGCTTCCGGGAGTTCACCGGGGGGGGGGGGGGGCAACCCACCCCGGGGAAGCCCATAGGCCTTGAGGGTGGCGCACCAGCCCTTAGTGGGCTGGTGGGACAGCCCAAAAGGGCGCTATGCGCATTGGAAGAAAAATCAAAGAGAAAAAAAAGAGGAGGTGGGAAAGGAAAGAGGGACTCCACCCACCAAACCAAGTAGGACTCGGTTTGGGGGGGAGTCCTTCCCCCCTTTGGCTCGGCCGACCCCCTTGGGGCTCCTTGAGCCCCAAGGCAAGGTCCCCTCTCTCCCACCTATATATACGGATGTTTTAGGGCTGATTTGAGACGACTTTTCCATGGCAGCCCGACCACATACCTCCACGGTTTTTCCTCTAGATCGCGTTTCCGCGGAGCTCGGGCGGAGCCTTGCTGAGACAAGATCATCACCAACCTCCGGAGCGCCATCACGCTGCCGGAGAACTCTTCTACCTCTCCGTCTCTCTTGCTGGATCAAGAAGGCCGAGATCATCGTCGAGCTGTACGTGTGCTGAACGCGGAGGTGCCGTCCGTTCGGTACTAGATCGTGGGACTGATCGCGGGATTGTTCGCGGGGCGGATCGAGGGACGTGAGGACGTTCCACTACATCAACCGCGTTTACTAACGCTTTTGCTGTACGGTCTACAAGGGTACGTAGATCACTCATCCCCTCTCGTAGATGGACATCACCATGATAGGTCTTCGTGCGCGTAGGAATTTTTATTCCCATGCGACGTTCCCCAACAAGTAGCAGCAGCAGCAGAGCAAGACAAGTAACAACAGTAAGACAAACTCGTAGGCAATGGGTCAGTGATTTGTTTGGATGATATTCATCATGCAACAGCTATAACACGAAGAGATATGTGGCTAGCTCCCGTTCGTCAATGTGATGTAGGCATGCATTCCGTGTGTCGTCATACGTGCTTAGGGAAAAGAACTTGCACGACATCTATTGTCCATCCCTCCCGTGGCAGCGGGGTCCAAAAGGAAACTACAGGATATTAAGGTTCTCCTTTTAATAAAGAACCGGACCAACGCATTAGCACTTGGTGAACACATGAACTCCTCAAACTATGGTCATCACCGGGAGTGGTTCCGGTTATTGTCACTCCGGGGTTGCCGGATCATAACACATATTAGGTAACTACAACTTGCAAGATCGGATCTAAAACACACATATATTGGTGACAACATAATAATTTCAGATCTGAAATCATGGCACTCGGGCCCTAGTGACAAGCATTAAGCATGGCAAAGTAGTAGCAACATCAATCTCAGAACATAGTGGATACTAGGGATCAATCCCCATCAAATCTAACTCGATTACATGATAGATCTCATCCTACTCATCACCGCCCAGCGAGCCTACGAATAGATTACTCATGAACGACGAAGAGCTTCATGGAATTGGAGAGGGAAGAAGGTTGATGATGACGATGGCGACGATTTCCCCTCTCCGGAGCCCAAGACGGACTCCAAATCCGCCCTCCATATGAAGAACAGGTGGTGGCGGCGCCTCCGTATCGAAAACGCGACGAAAACTTCTCTTTTTATTTCTTCTGGGACGAAAGGGATCTTATAGACCTGAGATTGGGGGCGGCAGAGCCGTGTGGGCCCCACAAGCCTGCCCACCGCCACCAGGGGGGTGGTGGCGGAGCCAGGGCTTGTGGCCTACTGGCCCACCCCCTGAGGTGGAACTTGGCGCAGATATTTTTCTTATTTTCCAAAACTGCACCCCGTAAATTTTCAGGACGTTTGGAGAACTTTGATTTCTGCACAAAAATAACACCATGGCAATTCTGCTGAAAACAGCGTCAGTCCAGGTTAGTTCCATTCAAATCATGCAAATTAGAGTCCAAAACAAGGGCAAAAGAGTTTGAAAAAGTAGATACGATGGAGACGTATCAGCTACCGAAACCACGAATGCAGGAGAAAATGATCTAGGGAGAGAGAGGGGCACCAAGGTCTTTGTGTGACCTCTTGGGGCACCCCCACCCCTCTATATATAGGTGGAGGGGCATGGGAAACAGCCCAACAAGCCCTAGAGCGCAGCCAAGGTGGGAGGAGGTGGAATCCTAGTCCCCTCCTTCCCTTCCATACAAAGGTGGACTTTCCACCTTTCCCAACTGCATGGGCCTTGAGGGACTTGTGCGCTTGGACCAATAAGGCCACGATGTCTCCCCTGAGCCCATACAAACCCTTGGGATGTGGTGTTATCCTTGGTGGACTTACGGACTCCTCCAGAAGTTTCCGGAACCATCTAGAAGCTCCCCACTACAATACCGGAAAAACCCGAAACTTTTCTGGTAGCCAAAATATGACTTCCCATATATAAATATTTACCTCCGGGCCATTCTGGAGCTCCTCGTAACGTCCTATATCTCATCTGGGACTCCAAAAAACCTTCGGTCACCAACATATATAACTCAACAATACCATAGCATCACCAAACGTTAAGTGTGCAGACCCTGCGGGTTCGAGAACTATGTATATATAATCGAGACATTATCCGGTCAATAACCAATGACGGAACCTAGATGCCCATATTGGCTCCTACATATTCTATGAAGATCTTTATTGGTCAAACCATGATGTCAAGGATTCAGTCAATCCCGTATTCAGTTCCCTTTGTCCATCGATATGTTACTTGCCCGAGATTCGATCGTTGGTATCTCCATAACTAGTTGAATCTCATTACACGCAAATATCTTTACTCATTCTATAATACAAGATCCCGTGACTAACTCCTTAGTCACATTGCTTGCAAGCTTATTGTGATGATGTATTACCGAGTGGGCTCAGAGATACCTCTCCGTCATACGAAATGACAAATCCCTGTCTTGATCCACGCCAACCCAACAAACACGCTCGGAGATACCTGTAGAGCACCTTTATATTCACCTAGTTACATTGTGACGTTTGATACACACAAGGCATTCCTATGGTGTCAGGGAGTTGTGTGATCTAATGGTTGTTCGAATAGATACTTGACATGGATAAAGCAGTAGCAATAAACTGAAACGATCATATCCTATGCTTAAGGTTAGGTCTTTTCCATCACATCATTCTCCTAATGATGTGATCCCGTTATCAAATGACAACTCATGTCGATGGCCAAGAAACCTTGACCATCTTTGATAAACGAGCTAGTCCATTAGAGGCTCACTAGGGACAGTGTGTTGTCTATGTATCCACACATGTATTTGACTTTCCAATTAACATAATTCTAGCATGAACAATAAACGATTATCATGCACAAGGAAATATAATAATAACCACTTTATTATTGCCTCTATGGCATATTTCCAATAGTATTGTTAATTCATCCTAATTACAGTGTAATTAATTGGGTAGGGCTCGACTGTCATTCATTTAGGGTGTGAGTTAAATGGTAATTAGCACTAAGCTAATTACCTGACGCCCGTGGCCTAGTGGTCGGTGGCTCAGACCGGCGAGGTCGCCGCGATTATCATGCACAAGGCGACGAAACGCTCGGCGGAGGGGCTCTACGCGTAACTGGCGTTCATGTGCATCCAAAAGTGCAAGCCGTAGCAGATGGGTTGGTCTAGGTCAACGGCAGCGATGACTTGCGTTGGGGTTGGAGCTCGGACTTGCTCGGTCGCAAGATTGCGGCATGCTAGTGATCAAGGTGAGCATCGAGGCGGCTTCTACGAAGCACGGGGAGTTCGTCCGTTGCACTAGATGGACCATGGGAGCTCGGGGTGCTTGAGGTCATCGCTAATGGCGGATGATGACCTTGAGAGATTGTAGGGTAGGCACTATAAGGCATAAACGAGCATACGAAATGGAAGGCACACACATGGGAGCTCACAACGAATCGATTGGCTTCCCCGGCGAGGTCGAGGAGGCTCTGGACGTGACGAATTTGGCGAAGGCGTACGACGACCGTACACGAAGAGGACGGGTCGATGATGAGGATTCTGTGCATCCCAACGATGATGCTAGTGGACGCGCTCTGTGGCCGAGAGGGCTTCGTGGTCATGACAAACAGCAACGGTGGCGACAAGCTCCGCTCAAGTGGCTGCTGGGAAGAGAGAAGAGGAGGGCGGTGAACACGGGGAGAGTGATAGAGAGACCATGGGGAGTTTGGTGTCGTCTAGATGCGTCATGGGGGAGCCAAGCAGGCAGAGAGGAGTTCGCCGCATCGGGCGCGTGCGAGCGACACACCTCTGCCTTCTGGCAGAGGTTGAATAAGGCACGACGTCCCTGCTAGGCTGGGCCGGATCTCGTGGGCTACTAGGTACGTTTCCAGTTAAGCCTGCTCTTTTCTATTTCTTTCTCATTGTCTAATTTCTGTGATCAGTTTCATTTATTTAAAAAATCAAATAAATTCTAAAACTCATAAAATTTAGTTTGTGGACTAAAGTCGTAAAACCGGAGCCACATACAAACTTTCAAAACTATTGGACTTACATTTATTTGTAGCAAATGTAAATCCAAACAAAATAGAGAGGATTTAATACAAATCCAAAAATATACTTTTGGGCCACAAAAAATATGGTTTGAGTTTTACCACTTGCCAATATTTTAAGAGTTAAAAAGTAACATTTCCTTGGGTCCATTTGAATAGATTTTTCAATTGATAATTTTCAAAAATGAGTTCGGAGGCTTTGAAAATTCCCTCAATTCATATTTCTCTAAAATTTAAATATGATGCATGATTAAAGATGCAATGACAAGCAAAGGGTAGCTAGGGCTGTGACAATGGAACAATAAAAAATTATAGATCTACTGGAGACATATCAAGCATCCCCAAGCTTAATTCCTGCTAGTCCTTGAGTAGGTAAATGATAAAAATGAATTTTTTGATGTGACATGCTACCCATTATGTAACCTTATGCATGTATGCTCATTGAAAAGCGATGAATTTACAAACGTTAACATAGAAATACTTAGAAGTATAAGTAACAAAATCATTAATGTTTCAAAGTACATGTTCCTTAGAGATTGTTTTACCCCCATTCATCTTATCATATTATCGAGGCCTAGATCCATCTTCACCACATTAATACAAATGTCAAGCACCAAAATTCCCACGTTACGCAATTGGACCACACTTTTTCAATATGCATGAACTTCTTATTCTTCGCGCAATACATGAGCGTGAACCATTTGACATGGCATATATGTGGAATAGAATATGGTGGTGGGTATCAAAGGGGTAATAAGTTGAGAAGATAGTCTCACATCAACTAGGCGTACCAACGGGCTATGGATATGCCCGTCGATAGATATCGATGCAAGGAGTAGGGACTGCCATGCGAATTATGCACTAGAGTTATAAGTGTATGAAAGCTCAACTAAGGCTAAGTGGGGTGTGCATCCAACTTGCTTGCTCATGTAGACCTCGGGCATTTGAGGAAGCCCATCATTGGAATATACAATCCAAGTTTATGAAAAAGTGATTCCCATTAGCATATGAATGGTATAACATGAGACTCTCTATACAAAGAACAAGGTGCCACTTTGAGGCACAAGTGTGGTAAAGGATAGTAGCAAAGTCACTTCTCTCTTTTTCTCTCACTCATAATTTTTATGGTGGGCTCATTTGGCCTCCCCCATTTTTATTTCCTTGCTCAAACGATGCTCTAATAATAATGATCATCATACTTTATTTACTTACAACTCAATATGAAGGCTGATTGGACGGTATGACTATGTATGAATGCCTCTGGCAGTGTAACAGGATGTGCAAAGATCTAGCATGACATGTATCAAAAATATGATGAACGACAGCCTTGCCACAAATATTATGTCAGCTCTATATAATCATGCAAAGCAATATGACGATGAACGAACTAGTCATGTTAATTGATGGTGGAATTTGCATGGCAATATATCTCAGAATGGCTATGGAAATGCGATGATAGGAAGGTATGGTGGCTGTTTTGAGGAAGATATAATGAGGCTTATGTGCAACTAAACTTGTCATGTCATGGGGTTTGGATGCACGGTCGAAAGTTGCACCGATCCTCGAGGTGAGAATGGGCAATGCACAGTACCGAAGAGGCTAGCAAATACGAGGAGGTGAGATTGCGTATGTCCATGGTATCACATTAGTCATAGAGAACTCATATACTTATTGTAATTTTTAATTAGTTTTATCAAAAATCAAAGTACTACTCGCATGCCCCGAGGGAGGTGGTTGGTAGGAGTTAACCATCGCACACCCCTCACCCGAAACAACACTAGGACATCAGCAAGGAATAGAAATGCAAACACATCATCACCATGCCTTTTAAATTGTTACACAAACAATAAGTTAACATCTCTTAATATCGATACCTCTCCGAATTAATAATAATGGCTCACACATTTTTCATATCACCGCATCAATATCATTAACCCATGTTTTCTCTATATGTGCTACATGATGGTTTTAATTATCACTCATTGAACACCTACTATATTTGGTCTAGTATTATGACCCATGTAGATTACCATCACTATTTATTTAACTCTCAAAAAAATATAAGTGAAGAATGAGATCATAATATTTCTATAAAATACACACGCCACCGTGCTGAAAAACATATAAGTGAAGTACTAGAGCAGCTGCTAAGCTCAAAAGATATAAGTGAAGCACATAGAGTATTCTAACAAATTATGATGATGGTGTGTGTAACACCATGTGTTTAGCTTTCGTGACTAATTAACTTATTTCAATAATTAGGACCAATTAATTTTTTTTGTGAATGATTGTGATGCTTGAAGTGACTATTGTTTGCTTGCTTGCTGGTATGCTTGTGTTGATTTTTCCACAATTCCTGTTACTCTCTAGACTCACTTATTTAACTCAAAACTCCTCCCTAATGACCATGCCATGTGTTTAGGACCAAAAACTATTCCTACCAAATATTATTTTCACCAAAATGCATATCTTTGAATTAAGCCTTCAAAACCCCTGAGATGAGGTTTGTACTACAAGTCCTCAAATTAGGGAATTTATTTTACACCAATTATTTATTTGAAACCCATTATCAAAATGAATTCCCAAAACCACCATATTCATATTTAAAAAGTTATTTTATTATTTTATTTAAATGCCTTTCTTTGAGGCTAGAAGTGGTCTCTTATGAAGGGAATTTATTTTTTATTGGTCCCAAAAAATATAAGAAAATTTAGGGAAACTTAGTGGACATATATATTCCATATATTTGAGTTTCAGCACATGGTAATGTTCAAAATATTGGGCAAACCCCTTCAAAACCCTCCTTACCTATTTCAATCTTTTGGAATATTTCTATAAGAATTATTCTCAATAAATTCAAGTAAAATTCCAGCATGTCACCTATGATATGTTTGATGATCTTGCCAAGTTTCATATCAATCCAAGTTAATTTGACTCCCCTAATTATTCTAAAACCCTATCTGTCCAGATTCAAATTTGAGCAACTATACATTTTAAAGTGTCTCCAATTGTGCTCAAATTTGGTGGACATGTTCTAATACTTCAATAATGCATCCACACCAAGTGGTGTATTAAGGAGAATAGAAGAACTTATCCCAAGCCCCTCAAGACCCTCTCTGTTGATTTCCGACTTTGGTAAACTTTACATTATAAAGTTTATCCATTTGACCCGCATGCCTTAATGCTCAAATAATGCCCCCACACCAAATATTTGATATGTGGGAATTGATTTGAATGGCTTTGTAAGCAGAAAGCCATTTCTGCCCATTTCATGGGTTTTCTAAGTCTACATTGGAAACCTTGTCCACCAAATCCCAAATTTGGTGTCCAAGCTTATTTTTATCTATTATTTGATCCTGTTAAGTTTCATATCCATTGAAGTCCATCTGGTTGCTCTGCTACTCATCAAACACCTTGTGTGCATTCACTTTATTGACTACTTGGGCCCCTTCCACTTTAACCCTTGAGCTCAACTTTCTACCACAGCTTCATATAGTTACATTTTACCTCGAGTAACATTTCTATGGCCACTGGTCAATTATTGGAGAGAGGCTCCATGTAACCACTCCTCACTTTACCCTTGGAATCACCATCTTTACCCTCTTGCCTCACTTCTGCTTAAGCCAAAGCCCCCACCTCTTTCCAGAGGGTACCTAGCATCCTAAGGCATTGTTTCAAGTCAAGAGATGCCATGCTCATGTGAAGAAAATGAGCAGCACATCCTCAAGTTGATTTATGGCTGAAAAATAGCTTTGTACAACAAGTACTAGCTACCCTCCCTTGCTTGAGCTGAAACTTTGCAGAAATGGAGTCCTTCCATGCCTATGCCTGCTGGACATGCTTTCTCCCCATTATCTCTTGTGTTAGTGCCCTCATTATTAGCCCTAAGTTTGCTGCTGCAAACTTAACACCAGTCAAACCTATTCAAACCAGCCCCATATCTGTCCAAACTCTACCAGTGCATTTTGGCATGTATGCCTTGCATGTGTGACACCTTGTTGTGGCCAGGGGTGACCTTTGACACGTAGAAGGGGTGGTGACCACCACCCTGGCCTACAGTATGGGTGATCTGCGCCTTGTTTCCTTCTTCAAGATCATATTCAACCGTTTCTTAGTTTCTCAGAGCACTAGTGCATCTCCATTGACTGGTCCAAGCTCTTCCCGACATTGGCTAACCTCCAAGATGCCCCTGGGACACGTGTCGTTTCCCATGTCAGAGAGCTCCGAGCTTTGTTTCAGCCGCACCTCTTCATTTGACCCTGTCATGAGCCCTCCCGCACCCTGATATCTTTCTCCCCTCCTCCTAGGAGCCTGTGGACCGAGACATTGGAGCTCTCGAGCTCCCCATGCCTCTCATGGCCGCGAAGGAGCCACCTCAACCTGACCTAAATTCCAACTCTCCTGAGCCCCTACCCTCTCTTCTGCAACACTGGGGCGTTCCCCTCGCTTCCCCGAAGCTTCTCCTCAACCTATCTCCCTCTCTCCCCTCTCGAGTAGCCCTGCCGACGCTCGTCGTCGACGCCCTCCATCTTCCACCGTCGCGAGCGCTCCCGCGTGGACCTCGACAGCTACGGGAGTGGTGGTGAGGCCGCCACCGTTCACTGCCTCCTGCAGTGGCTCGGGCAGTCGAGCGGGTGGCCAGGAGCGCCGGCACAGCCGACGAGGCTGCCACTGCCTCCCCCGGCGTGAGGTAGAAGAATACCTGCAGGCGGGGCCCCCTCGTCAGCGAGCCAGGAGCTGGGCCGTCCGTTTAAGTGAAGGCGCCTTGGTGCTTCGTGCCTCCTCCTCGCTGAAGACGCACTAGGCCGGTGCGCCTCCTGCGTGGCCAGCCTGCCGGTGGCCAGGGCAGTTGGGCCGACCCATCTCTCTATCTGGCGCTTGCGCGCGCAGCATAGCCTAAGGAAGAGAACCCCCTTTCCATTTATCTTTTATCATTGAATTCGTAAATCCTTAGTAAATTCATTCTAACTCTAATTTGTTTGATTCAAACTCCTGCAGGTTCCTAAAATCAAGACCTATCCAAATATGTGATTTGCACATTTTTCCAAACAACTTTCATAGTGTATTTATATTTAAATACAGATTTGGGATGCTTCTAGCTCCCCTTTCAAAAATCTTGTAGGATTCAAATCAACTCCAAATGGAGCAATTCCAATTTCTAGAGCCATCTAATATCATGCCCTATTTTTAGAGCCTTGGTTAACATTTTTATCAGGGTTTATTTTGTTGTATTAAATAAATAGCTTCCTATTGCTATTTATTCCATATTAGAAAATTCCTAGAATATTCATTTCAACTCCAAATCGAGTGAAACAACTTCCTAAATATTTCTAAAGTTGTTCTCTATTAAATGAGTGCCTCCACTCATTTTTATCATAATATCTTCTGTGGGCTTCATAAAGAATCCCCTACTCCTCCTTTCCCCATTCAGAGATACCTGATGATCCAAAGCTGCTATGGCAAGCTTCAGGTATTTTTCTTATGACCAGAGAGGTCCAAGAAAAATAAAACTTCTATTTATGTAGCACTTTTATATCTGCCTGATGTGTGGCTTACCGTGGTTGTTTCCGACGATAGTTGACGGGTAGACGAAGTGCTCAGAGTTGGAGCGGAAGACCTCGAAGACCCCGAGGGCTTATGTGAGCAAAGGCAAGCAACGCTTGGACCATGAATGAGCATATGTTATATTACATGTTAAGATAGCAAGTATTTCCGTTGCATATGATCATAAGTGCCGATAAATCACTACGATGATGTTACCGATGGTTCCTCCGGAGCACATGCATTGAGCTTGATCCTAGCCCTTTTGAGGATCATGCTATTATCATGTTGACAAGTAATGCTAGAATAAATAGCATGAACATGTTGATGATATAATCAAAGATTTATGAAAACCCCGTCGGGTGCCACTAATGCCTGAGGGTGATGATGAGTTAGGTGGCCACTTTTGGTGAAGTGGTGCACCCGGTATTTGTGTGAGTATGGTTCCGGAAATGGGATTAGATTTATGATGTGTCGACCGTCCCAACCTTACCAGTACGACCACGATACCCCTTATGGGACGGGGATATGTTGATTACTCTGGTCGGTGCTAGCAAATATCCACATTGCTAGTGGCGGGAGTGATTTGTGGTCACTCTCATGATGGGGTCGTGCCAGGTAGGACGACTATGCCATTTTTATGAGTTCCAGGCACACCGTTGGTCCCGACATGGTTGATACTGTCCAGAGTCGGTGCTCGTAAGACGTACAACATGTGGGCTGGGTACCAATCAAGTGGACCTCTTTGTCTAGTATTGTCAGGGAAAAGGCATTGGTTGGGTACTTACCTCGGGTATGTTATATTCCGCGAGTTGTGGATGACACGGAAGTTTACTACCTCTGGAGAGTGTAAAACTATTCGAATAGCCGTGTCCACAGTCAAGGATGGTTGGGTAATCCTGCTTAAACTACGTCCAGTTATTTCCATATAAACCAAGTGTGTGTGAGCTTTGATGAAAATGAGTTATTATAAAAGTAATGATATGACCAAGTTCCGTGACTTGGCATATAGGGTGAACCCGGATGGTTCAACCCTCAACAGATATATTGATATCTTTAACCTGTTCTTCGAAAGTAATTCTTTAACTTGATGCATATTCATGATCATTCCAACAAAGATGCATGTTATTGTTATCCTTCACTTTCATTGTTCATATCATGGGCTGTTTGCGAGTACAATCAAAAGTACTCATTGGCCTGCCACTGGTTATTTCATTGACCAGGTATGAAAGAACATGATATGATGGAGAGTAACTCGGTGACGTTTTTGCGGGCTAGGACACTTCCTAGTCAGAATGCCTGTAGGTTAAGGCTGATGGCATGGGTTCACACATTCAACCAATAATTCCGCTATTGGTCGAGTTTGGTGTGTTGGCCTTCAAGGCCCTATACATGTAAGACTCGACCGCAATGGTCCTTTATTGTTTCAAACGGTATGTATGGATGTAAGACTCTTATTATTCAGTTTCTATGTGTTCGGTGAGCATTGATCTCTGGGATCACTGAGCACGTTCATTCAGCGATCTTGACTCGTAAGTCGGGGTCCCCACAGAGCTGGTATCAGAGCCATCCTGACTATAGGAAGCCCTTAGTTAGACATACATTAATTAGGATAAAACTGCTTTCCAGACTTTTCAAATGTACTCACAAACCTGTATCTTTCTCACCTCTCCTAAATTTTCAAAGGAAGCAAGGTTTTGCCTTAGCACTCCCACTCTTATTTTCTTGACATCCCTCGTATGCATCTTCAAACTTGCAAAATGCCGCAAGCACCCCTATTCCTGACCATGGGATTACTTGAAATCCTCTTGAGCAACTTGGAAGGAAGCAACCATTCCAAGCAACCACCCGTGTGCTGAAGGACAAAGGTGACAACTCTACGACCAGACGTCACCAACAGAAGAACCTCCAAGAGGAACAAGGACCTCGAGGTTTAGAAAATGGCAACACCCCGACAGTGTTCCAGAGTGATGCCACTTTCACCTACAATAATCGGGACGTAATATATGCAAGCCATGGTCTGCATTGCTAATAGAGCGACCCTGTCAATAATAAGGATTGTGTCGACCACCACCGGTGGATGAGAACCTCGCCAATTGGTCCGCCTCACCTTAGTGAGCAGGAAAATGGTTTTCTTCATCCCCCGCTCTAGGTGTCGATATTAGAATTTGTATAATTGACAGATCAGAACTCTATCATGTCTTGCAAATATCAACGCACGAAGATATCCACCTGAGACTCTCGAATCCTCAGAAGACAAGAAGACGATGGCAGAATCGTGAAGACAACAGAAGACCCTGTCAATGACAGCCATGAAGAACCACCTTCGTCAGCAACTCCCCAGACGAAAAGTCATCAATGATTCTTTCAACTCAACCCGAGACGTTCGACGAGCAACAACAAGAGACGTGGCAACACCATGAAAAGGTCCAGAAGACTTAGTGGACTCCTCCTCGGAGCATGAAGCAAGCACAACTGTCGAGTCCGAGAACCCTAGGGTAGGATGAGTTGTAAATCCCCATTGCGAAGTCGAGTCCGTGAAATGGTTCGGATGGACCATGTGGAGTGTTGGTTGTTTTGTTGTTTGTGCTTTGGTATAAGTCGCACTTTTGCTTAAGCAACAAGCTTGCGGTTATACCACCTGTCTTGTTTTGATGTTCGAAATGAATTGACACTTGTTTGAATTGACTTTCCAATGCTTGTTTGATTGCACTAAAACCCTTAGACACTCCCCTCTGTGCTCTCTCTCTCTCTCTTTCACCCATCTCGATAACTGAAGACCGGCCAGACAAGATGCACCAAGGATCCACTTCGAAGGACGACTGACACTAAAGACACTGACTATGCCATGTTTAACCACGCAACCCGTAGGAGTTATGCCTTTCCCTCAAGATTGGAAAACCACACTAGACCAGACTAACCTCCACAAGCCTTTCCGGCTCAAATTTTCTGGTCACGTGTCTAGTAAACGGATTTGCAGAAGACCTGTAGATCCCCGATAAACGCCGCTTAGCACCGGGTTCTTTATGGAACAAGTGATCACGGTGAACGAGTATCCCTCATTCTCAATCTAGCACCATAACCCTGATGCCATAAGTAGGACCGTTCTCTGATATAAGAGTATTAGACTAAAGATTGTGTGATGATGATAGTTGTCTTGAGGATATAGCTACACTATCTTGGCGGATCGCAACACCCGTATAAAGTAGGTGAATTTGGTGGAACAAGTTGATATAGTAGCATAACCTACATGTTCCTGGAGTATGTTTGGATTCAGTAGGACGAATATGATCGCGGGAAATAAGTTTTGGTGGTATAAATGACTTTAGCGAGTAATTGGCATAGTTTGATGATTTACCATAATGACTTAGAGTGTCGAGCAAGAGTCCTTATTGGACTTGAGCTGGGAGTAAATAGGTAGTTCCAATAGACTATTAATGATATACGAGGCCACATGGTTTGGAGTAAATTGGATTTAGCCCGATGATCTTAATCATGATACCATGTGTCGAATTGGTTTTCGAGCCCATGTGAACTGGCCTGGGCGATTAGATGGACATGATATTGAAGTTGGTGGTTATACTATAATGTAATCCTTGCAATAATATGTGAATTATGAGGATTCTAAGAGATTATGTAGAACCCATAAATTTTGGATTTGTAGGAGTGATGGGTCCAGTCATGATTGATCAGGTTGATGGATCACTTGATCGGATTCGTAGAAAGGAAACAAGATATTGGATTGGTATACTATGTGTTTCCTTAATATAGTAATGCAGTACCTTGTCCATTGAATGATCTAGCTGGACATTTGGATTTGTGGTGTCTTAAATTCAATCTTAGGAGCTTGTATGCCTCCCCGAGGTTCTTGCATAGTAAAGCATGTGCATTGTAGCTACAACGTACTTGTAGTGTTTGGGTTTAGTTCTTCCCTCAACCCCGGAGTTGACTAGCATGAGCAATGTGGAGTTGATCCATGTGAGATGGTATCTTGATGAAATAGGGTGATGTCGTCCCGAGTTATAGGTCGAACTATTGGTATCTAAGGAATGTGCTTAGAGATAAGATGATAACTGTTCACCCACATCCTAAGTCCCTTGAGACTCTAAAGCTTCACCCAGCCATAAGGTGGTCAGGTTACGACCATAGAAAAACGACTCTAAGTCATTGGAATATGGCCAGTACTTCGCCCAACCACCACCCATCGTGTCTATGATGAACATGGGCATGAACGACTAGGTCATGTTGGACCACAAACCCTCGGCCAGCGATCACCCATAGCAAGTCCCCATTCTCCTCACCTGACTCATGAGCGCTGTGCTTATGTCATGTTTGGGGAAAGTATGTTGTCATTCTCACTGATGACATACTTATTCACCAAGTAAGAGGAAGAACACCTAAGTCCTGTTGCACGAGCCCCAGGAACGCCGATCGCTATGCCTCTCGAGGGTACAGTGCTAACTCGAGAAGGTGAGCTGCTTGAAGCAACCCGAAGACAACGGAAGTCTATCCTACTCAAGACAAGACGAAGAACCGCCATGGTTGGGGAACCATGACAACGAGGAAGAAGCAGAAGAGTCAGCCGACTACAACAACTATGTCAAGAAGCCTCGACGATTCAAGACAATGAAGCCCTTGGACATCGAGAGAAATCAGAGGGCCTCTCCTTGGTCCAAATCAAGGACGAGAGTACTAGTTGGGTCGTGGTGAAAACCTGCCAAAGGTGATTCACCCGCTCGCCGAGCCACAGACCTTGGGAGTTGACGACTGGTCTATACTCTTGGGTAGCCAGCTCATCCAGAACCCCTCGCAAACCCTCCAAGATGGCAGGACCTGTTCTGGACTCTAAGTCTCTGAGCTTTGAGTCATCGGTGAGACCCAACCCATACCCTTTCACGAGAAGCCTTCGAAGATCACTGCAACGCCCTCAAGGATGAAGACCATTTGGGACCATAGCTTGCCTGCCGTAAGGGAGTCAAGAACTTCCCTGTAAGCAGGAAGCTACACGAAGACTTTGGCAGTGCGTTCTAACACGAGACATCTAGATGTCACTAACCGGCTTGAGCAACCCCGAGACCAGAACCCAGACACACTATCTTGCCACGTATTCAGACCTTGGAATGCACTTGCAAGCCAGAACCTTGCACATACTTAGCTCACCAAGCCCTTGACCCTCAGTCAAGCCTAACTTATTGCCAAAGCCCGCTCAATCAGGGAAAGACGTGCGAAGCATTCGAAGCTGTATCATCAAGCACCTCAAGACCCACAACCGCAACATGGGGACATGAAGACGACCTCCGACTCAAGATTTTGTATCTCTCCAACCCCTAGCCTAGAAATCTCGTGGACGAGATTTTCTTAAGGGGGTAAGGTCTGTAACACCCTGTGTTTAGCTTTCCTGAGTAATTAACTTATTTCAACAATTAGCACCAATTAATTTTTTTGTAAATGATTGTGATGCTTTAAGTGACTATTGTTTGCTTGCTTGCTCGTATGCTTGTATTGATTTTTCCATAATTCCTGTTACTCTATAGACTCACTTCTTTAACTCAAAACCCCTGCCTAATGAGCATGCCATGTGTTTAGGACCAAGAACTATTTCTACCAAATATTATTTTCACCAAAATGCATTTCTTTTGAATTAAGCCTTCAAAACCCGTGAGATGAGGTTTGTACTACAAGTCCTCAAATTAGGGAATTTATTTTACACCAATAATTTATTAGAAACCCATTATCAAAATGACTTCCCAAAACCACCATAATATTATTTTAAAAGTTATTTTATTATTTTATTTAATTTCCTTTCTGTGAGGCCAGAAGTGGTCTCCTATGAAGGGAAGTTATTTTTTATTGCTCCCAAAATATTTAAGAAAATTTGGGGACACTCAGTGGACGTATATATTCCATATATATGAGTTTCAACACATGGGCATGTTCAAAATATTGGGTAAACCCATTCAAAACCCTCCCTACCTATTTCAATCTTTTGGAATATTTCTATAAGAAATATTCTCAATAAATTCCAGTAAAATTCCAGTAGTGCATGTCACCTATGATATGTTTGATGATCTTGCCAAGTTTCATCTCAATCCAAGTTAATTTGACTCCCCTAATTATTCTAAGACCCTATCTGTCCAGATCCAAATTTGAGCAACTCTACATTGTAAAGTGTCTCCAAATGTGCTCAAATTTGGTGGACATGTTATAATACTCCAATAATGCATCCACACCAAGTGGTGCATCAAGGAGAATAGAAGAACTTGTCCCAAGCCCCTCGAAACCCTCTCTGTTGATTTCTGACTTTGGGAAACTCTACATTATAAAGTTTATCCATTTGACCCGCATGCCTTACTGCTCAAATAATGCCCCCACACCAAATATTGGATTTGTGGGAATTAATTTGAATGGCTTTGTAAGCAGAAAGCTATTTCTGCCCATTTCATGGGTTTTCCAAGTCTACATTGGAAACCTTGTCCACCAAATCCCAAATTTGGTGTCCAAGCTTATTTTTATCTATTATTTCATCCTTTTAAGTTTCATATCCATTGAAGTCCATCTGGTTGCTATGCCACTCATCAAACACCTTGTGTGCATTCACTTTATTGACTACTTGGGCCCCTTCCACTTTAACCCTTGAGCTCAACTTTCTACCACAACTTCATATAGTTACATTTTACCTCCAGTAACATGTCCATGGCCACTAGTCAGTTATTGGAGAGAGGCTCCATGTAACTACTCCTCATTTTACCCTTGGAATAACCATCTTTACCCTCTTGCCTCACTTATGCTTAAGCCAAAGCCCCCAACTCTTTCCAGAGGGTACCTAGCATCCCAAGGCATTGTTTCAAGCCAATAGATGGCATACTCATGTGGATAAAATGAGCAACGCATCCTCAAGTTGATTTATGGCTGAAAAGTAGCTTTGTACAACAAGTACCAGCTACCCTCCCTTGCTTGAGCTGAAACTTTGCAGAAATGAAGTCCTTCCATGCTAAGGCAACTAGACATGATTTCTCCCCATTATCTCGCGTGTTAGTGCCCTCATTATTAGCCCTAAGTTTGCTGTTGCAAACTTAACACCAGTCAAAACCTATTCAAACCAGCTCCATATCTGTCCAAACTCTTCCATGCATTTTGGCATGCATGCCTTGCATGTGTGACACCTTGCTCTGGCCAGGGGTGACTTTGGACACGTAGAAGGGGTGGTGACCACCACCCTTGCCTGCAGTATGTGTGCTCTGCGCCTTGTTTACTTCTTCCAGACCATATTCGACCGTTGCTTAGTGTCTTAGAGCACTAGTGCATCTCCATTGACTGGTCCAAGCTCTTCCCGACATTGTCTAACCTCCAAGATGCCCATGGGACACGTGTCCTTTCCCATGTCAGAGAGCTCTGAGAGCTTTGAGCTTCGCTTCAGCCGACCCTCTTCATTTGACCTTGTCATGAGCCCTCCTGCACCCTGATATCTTTCTCCCCTCCTCCCAGGAGCCGTGGACCGAGACATTGGAGCTCTCGAGCTCCCCATGCCTCTCATGGCCGTGAAGGAGCCGCCTCAACCTCGCCTAAATTCCAATTCTCCCAAGCCCTTCCCCTCTGTTCTGCAACACTGGAGCGTTCCCCTCGCTTCCCCGAAGCTTCTCCTCAACCTATCTCCCCCTCTCCCGTGCCGAGTAGTCCTACTGACGCTCGCCATCGCCGCCCTCCGTCTGCCGCCGTCGCGAGCACTCCCGCGTGGACCTCGACGGCTACGGGAGTGGTGGTGAGGCCGCCGCCATTCACTGCCTCCTGCAGTGGCTCGGGCAGTCGAGCGGGTGGCCAGGAGCACCGGCAGAGCCGGTGAGGCTGCCACTGCCTCCCCCGATGGCAGGTAGAAGAAGACCTGCAGGCGGGCCCCCTCGTCAGCGAGCCAGGAGCTGGGCCGTTCGTTTAAGTGAAGGCGCCTTGGCGCTTCGTGCCTCCTCCTCGCCGAAGACGCACTAGGCTGGTGCGCCTCCTATGTGGCCAGCGTGCCGGTGGCCACGACAGTTGGGCCGACCCATCTCTCTATCTGGCGCCTGCACACATAGCATAGCCTAATGAAGAGAACCCCCCTTTCCATTTATCTTTTATGAGTGAATTCATAAATCCTTAGTAAATTCATTCTAACTGCAATTTGTTTGATTCAAACTCCTGCAGGTTCCTAAAATCAAGACGTATCCAAATATGTGCTTTGCACATTTTTCCAAACAACTTTCATACCATATTTATATTTAAATACAGATTTGGGATGCCTCTAGGTCCCGTTTCAAAAATCTTGTAGGTTTCAAATCAACTCCAAATGGAGTAATTCCAATTTCTAGAGCCTTCTGATATCATGCCCTATTTTTTCAGCCTTGGTTAACATTTTTATCAGGCTATATTCTGTTGTATTAAATAAATAGCATCCTATTGCTATTTATTCCATATTAGCAAATTCCTAGAATATTCATTTCAACTCCAAATCGAGTGAAACAACTTCCTAAATATTTCAAAAAAATTTCTATGTTAAATTAGTGCCTCCACTCATTTTTATCATAATATCTTCTGTGGGCTTCATAAAGAATCCCCTACTCCTCCTTTCCCCCATTCAGAGATACCTGATGATCCAAACCTCCTATGCCAAGCTTCACGTATTTTTCTTATGACCACAGAGATCCAAGAAAAATATAACTTCTATTTATGTAGCACTTTTATATCTCCCTGATGTGTGGCTTACCGTGGTTGTTTCCGACAATAGTTGACGGGTAGATGAAGTGCCCGGAGTTGGAGCGGAAGACCTCGAAGACCCCGAGGGCTTATGTGAGCAAAGGCAAGCAGCCCTTTGACCATGACTGAGCATATGTTATATTGCATGTTAAGATAGCAAGTATTTCCATTTCATATGATCATAAGTGCCGATAAATCACTACGGCAATGTTACCGATGGCTCCTCCGGAGCACATGCATTGAGCTTGATCCTAACCCTTTTGAGGATCATGCTATTATCATGTTGACAAGTAATGCTAGAATAAATAGCATGAGCATGTTGATGATATAATAAAAGATTTATGAAAACGCCGTCGGGTGCCACTAATGCCCGAGGGTGATGATGAGTTAGGTGGCCACTTTTGGTGAAGTGGTGCACCCGGTATTTGTGTGAGTATGGTTTCGGAAGTGGGATTAGATTTATGATGTGTCGACCGTCCCAACCTTACCAGTACGACCACGTTACCCCTTATGGGACGGGGCTATGTTGATTACTCTGGTCGGTGCTAGCAAAGAGCCACACTCCTAGTGGCGGGAGTGATGTGTGGTCACTCTCGTGATGGGGTCGTGCCAGGTAGGACGACTATGCCATTTTTATGAGTTCCAGGCACACCGTTGGTCCCCGCATGGTTGATACTGTCCAGAGTCGGTGCTCGTAAGACGTACAACATGTGGGCTGGGTACCAATCGAGTGGACGTCTGTGTCTAGTATTGTTAGGGTAAAGGCATTGATCGGGTACTTACCTCGGGTATGTTATATACCGCGAGTCGTGGATGGCATGGAAGTTTCCCGGATCTCGTGGGTCCAACGTACTACCTTTGCAGAGTGTAAAACTATTCGAATAGCCGTGTCCACGGTCAAGGACGGTTGGGTAATCCTTCTTAAACTACGTCGAGTTATTTCCGCAGAAACCAAGTGTGTGTGAGTTGTGATGAAAAGGAGTTATTATGAAAGTAATAATATGACCAAGTTCGGTGACTTGGAATATAGGGTGAACCCGGATGGTTCAACCCTCAACAGATATATTGATATCTGTAACCTGTTCTTCAAAAGTAATTCTTTAACTTGATGCATATTCATGATCATTCCACCAAAGATGCATGTTATTGTTATCCTTCACTTTCATTGTTCATATCATGGGCTGTTTGCGAGTACAATCAAAAGTACTCATTGGCCTGCCACTGGTTATTTCATTGACCAGGTATGAAAGAACATGATATGATGGAGAGTAACTCGGACGTTCTTGCGGGCTAGGACGCTTCCCAGTCAGAATGCCTGTAGGTTAAGGCTGATGGCATGGGTTCACGCTTTCAACCAATAATTCCGCTATTGGTCCAGTTTGGTGTGTTGGCCTTCAAGGCCCTATACATGTAAGAATCGACCGCAATGGTCCTTTATTGTATCAAACGGTATTTATGGATGTAAGACTCTTATTATTCAGTTTCTGTGTGTTCGGTGAGCATTGATCTCTGGGATCACTAAGCACGTTCATTCGACAATCTTGACTCGTAAGTCGGGGGTCCCCACAGTGTGTCTCTATCAAATAGGTGTGTCTATCAAATGATGATTATCGCAAACTAAAAATAAAAGTAAACAAAAGCAAACGTCGCTCCAAGCAAAACTCATATCATGTGATGAATAAAAATGTTGCTCCAAGTGGTATACCAATGGATTGAGAACAAGCTTAGATGCTTGAGTCTTTGTAGCATATTACCTCGGGGTGTCTTGGGCATCCCCAAGCTTAGGATTTTGCTTCTTCTCATTCATTTGTCCATCGGGATAATACCCAAAACTCGAAAACTTCAAAAACATAAAAATCGACAAAACTTTGTGAGATCCGTTAGTATAAGCAACATATCGAATACTTTAGGTACTTATATAAGTTGATTATTATTTTTTATTTTAGCATAACGTAATGTATTATAACTTCTCCATGGCTTATTGTGACAGCCCGAGACCGACGCTCCAGAAGATTTCCCTTTTAGTCCGTTATCCATCGTGTGATTAGTTTGTTCGTTGCATTCATCATCGCATCATGAGCATCATCTGCATCGCATCGGCACTCCGTTGCCGCCAGTTTTCAAAACTGCATCAGTTGTTAGTTGCCGGTTCCCGTCGTTGTCCGTTCTGAGCCCGACCACACACGCACGCGCCCATGACATCGATTAAACCCTGTTTTAAAAGTGTGTATAAAACTTTCTCTGATTGAGCTGAAACTTAGCGTCCGGTCTTATTTTAATATAGGTAGGCCGCCTGCCAAATTTCATCGCAATCGGAGTCCGTCTAGTACCCGAACGGTCGACTGTAGCGGCAGCGTATCCGGTCTATCGTCGGACATTTTTCGGTGTTTTAAAAATCACGTTGCCGCGCCGCACCGTTTCCCTCTCTTCCCCGGCTAACCACTCTACACAGCCACTTACCCGTCCCCGCGTGCGGAATTGTTCGATTCTGACCGCGCGGTTGGATCCTGAACGAAATTTCGCTAAACCTAGCCCCCCTTTGTCTATAAATAGACCTCCCCAAGCATTTTAGACAACAAACCCTAGTCCACCTCGGGATCCGTGCCCTAACCCTAGCCTCCCATCTCTCTCTCTCGTCCCACCAGCCTCAGCCGCCACGGCCCGCGGAGCCCATCGCAGGCCCGCCCGGGCCCGAGCCACCGCAACATGCGCGAGGAGCCTGAGCTCCCCGCAGCTGCGGCAGCCTCTCCCTGCCTCGAGCTTGCCCCGCGCCGTCGCCCGTGCCCCGAGCCGCAGGCCCAGCGCCCCGACCGGCCTCCTTCCCTGATCGGCCCCGCAGCTCCCTAGGCGAGCGCCCCGCTTCGGCCCAGCATCTCCGCCTCCTCTCCTGGGCCTTGGCCTGCAAGGTGAGAGCCCCCCGAGCCACTTTTCCTCGCCCGTGGCGTGATTTGCTAAATTGCGCCCCCAGTTCGGCCCGTTTAGTTAATTTAGGGTTTTCGGAATTAATATAACTCCAGAAATTTAACGAATATTCAAACGCCCGTAACTTTTAATCTGTATGTCCGATCGCGATAATTTAGATATGTATCTTGTGTAGATTTTCGCGTAGATTACGAATTTGCAACTTGCATAAATGTTTGATGTAGTTTGACCCACCAAATGCCTAGTTTTGCATGCTGTCCCAATAGGAATTGTTCCGTATTTATTTTTCGTGCGTGTCCGGTTTGCGCAAACCCCGTAGATAAAAATGCTCATGTTTTAGGAACCCTTTTGCCATATATTTTAGAGTAGTCGTTGGTATTTTTGCGTGCAGGATTCTGTATCTAGTTTGCTATACCCTGTTTAGGATATTATCTCGCATATACGTGTGGCGATATTCTTGTGTTGCAACCCCTCATGTTATATTTGTTTTCGGAGTAGAAAAATCCATAGGATTTAACTGTGCATTTAATTTTAGATTTTTAGCAAGTTAGTTCGCGTGATATTTTGCCGTGTTGCCCTTTTGTTTATTATATGGGATTTATTCCTAGCTAGATATGAAGGAGTTGTCAACTAGAGTTATGCTCGTGGATGTTTAGTCTAGCCTCTGGTAATTTTGGTTGCAATAGAAATCCATGTTTAGGTGTGGTTTGCTTGCTCTCAAGTTGCTAGAAAACTGTGTTGTTTTAGAGTTGCTGAAATATTTCTAAGTCTGAGATCTGTTATATTTTGTTGTTGTCCTGTCATGAGTTTATCTGGTGATCTGTAGCTCTTTTGAGGTTGGTGCAATGGAGTTAGTTGTAGACTTTAGGATTCTCTAGCATGCTGTCAATTTTCATGCCATTTGGAGTCATGTTGCTTATGGTTTTGCTGCTGTCAATATACCTTCAGATCGAAAACTGCAGTTTCATAAACTGTTATTTTCACTAAGTCTGAAACTCTGTGTGAGATGCCATTTTGTGACTTCTTTTCCAATGTTCCATGCTTCCATGCTAGGTGTTATTAGTTGTATGTTGTAGTGCTTCTTGCCCTTTATCGTCTCATTCTTTGATTGAGTATATTGGATTTGCGTAGCTCGTAGTTGTGGGGCATAGAAAAAGCTATGTGGCTGATTTTGACAGATTGTAGTGTTTTCTTGTTTAGCTCGTAGTTGTTGAACCGTTGCTCCGTTTTGATCGTGTCCTATATGAAACTTGCTTAGAATCTCGTGTAGTTTCATTTTATCTTGCTGGTTGTATGTTTTGAAGTGCTCATGACTGTCGTTGCACACATTTTGCATTCATGCCATCATATCTTGCGGTGTCCGTATCTTTTGAACCGTAGCTCCGTTGGAGATGTTCTCTATGTGTAAATTGCTTGTAACGACGCGTAGAATCACGTGCACCTATTTGTTTTGCTGTTTAACAAACATTTAAACATGTTAGTTCAGATCTGGACAGAATTGTAAATTAACATGTGAGATCGTCTCGGAGGTGCTATATGTCATTTCCGACCTCATTTAAAATGCCTAGATAGGTATATTATTTGCGCTTCAATTCTTTCCATGTGTAATAACATTTAATATTGCCGAGTACCTAATCGGGATAGAACTAAATAATTTATATGTTGAGTTTCGTCAATATGCAACTCGTTGCATATTGAACTTCACTTAATGTGTAGCGTTTGATTGTTGTGAGTTGCCATGCCATGTCTTGCATATATTCAGCTGTTCATGCATCATATATGTTGTGCATCGTGTGGTGAATATCGTGTGTTGATTCTTGTTTCCAGTTTGCTTCGTCTCGATAGAGTTCCGCAAGCGTGTCGGATTGTGAGGACCCGTTCGACTACATCGGTTCGTCTGCTTCACGGAGTCATTCTTCTTCCAAGCGGGATATCAGGCAAGATGAACATTTCCCCAGATACCATTACTATCATTGCCATGCTAGTATTATCGTTTCTGATGCTATGTCTCGTTGCCTACCACATGTTAAATATCAGCCTCTCAACAATGCCGTGAAAACCTTCAACCTGTTCACAACCTAGCAAACCACTGATTGGCTATGTTACCGCATGCTTAACCATGTGTTAGCGTTGCTAGTTGCAGGTGCAGTTGCTTCCATGTGACAACATGGGTTCCTTGTTATATCACCATATTAAATGCTATTTAATTTAATGGACCTATATACTTGGTAAAAGGTGGAAGGCTCGGCATTTCTAGCCTGGTGTTTTGTTCCACCTTTGCCCCCTTAGTTTCGGCTACCGGTGTTATGTTCCATAATTGAGCGCTCCTAACACGATCGGGGTTGTTATGGGGACCCCCTTGATAATTTGTTTTAGATTAAAGCTGGTCTGGCAAGGCCCAGCATTGGTTCTACATTTGCCCAACATAATAGTTCTGTTAATACTGAAATGCATAGGGCGTCATGAACCCGAGGAGTAATTTTACATAAACAGGAAACTCGAGGTTTGGCACTGAGAACAAGATACGAGGCTCCTATCGGGTTCGTCGACACGCCGGGCGGCCTTGCTGGATTAGTTTTACCTTTGACGATATATCTTGTGTATCGGGATTCCGGTGATGCTTTGGGTAATCTCAGAGTTGACGTTTTCCACTAAGTATTCTGACGAGATCGCGAGCTTCGTGATCGAGGATTTCTATGCGGCTTGTGGTAATTTGTGATGGATTAGTTGGAGCACCCCTACAGGGTTAAATCTTTCAGAAAGCCGTGCCCGCGGTTATGTGGCAACATGGAAACTTGGTTTAACACTGGTTCTAGACAACTTGAAGTTAACTTAACTAAAACTTGCCAACTGAGTGCGTAACCGTGACTGTCTCTTTCACGAGTTCCTTCTCCAATCGAGGACACGGTGGGGTTATGACTAACGTAAGTAGGTGTTCAGGATCATTCATTTGATCAACCGTAGTTCACGTCCGCTCTGCGTAGATCTCCCCCCTCTTTATTTCTTGTACTCATAAGTTAGCCACCAAATATATGCTTAGCCGCTGCTGCAACCTCACCACTTAAACTTGCCTCACCCATTAAGCTTTGCTAGTCTTGATACCTTTGGAAATGAGATTGCTGAGTCCCATGTGGCTCACAGATTACTACAACACCAGATGCAGGTATAGGTAAAGGTTATTTGACGCGAGCGCGTGGATTGTTCATTTGGAGTTGCTTCTACTTCTTCTTCATCGATCTAGGATGGGTTCCAGGCCGGAAGCATGGGATAGCAAGGATGGACGTCGTTCTTCTTTTCTCGTTTGTTTTCGTTCGTAGACGGACCCTGCTCTTCTTCGTGATAATTATGTATTGTACTGATGTGACTCTGATGTAGCTTGTGGCGAGTGTAAGCCAATTCTATATATCTCTTCTTTTCAGTACATGTACTTGTAACGATATCCATTCTTACGAAACGCCAAGATGCCCTTCTATCCCTGATGAGGCCCTCGCGCCAAATTAAGTATAGGGTCGCATCTTGGGCGTTACAAGTTGGTATCAGAGCGGTACCGACCTAGGAGCCCCCTTGATTTATCGAAGTTGCCGAGTCGAGTCTAGTGAAAAATTGCTTTGAGTCTAGTTATATATCGGAGAGTAGGATTCTTTTTTCTCCTCTTCTATGCTCTGGTGAGGAATCTTGACGTAATAATTTAATTCTACTCCTCTTCTCACTCAAAGTTTTTTTAGGATCACGCGGATATTTTTGGAATCTATATGATGCCGATGTGACGGAGTTCTGTCTTGGTGCCTCCTGTCTGACTTGATTTCTTTCGGGGAGTGGAGCTCCAGGGGATTCTCGAGCACATCGTTATCATTCAGGTTTCTTAGTATCTCAGAACGAAGGATGTTCGTAATTGCTTCAATACTAGTAGTGGCAAGATAACCCCGATGTCCCCAGTACTGGTGTAGATTGTTCAGGAGTACTGCCATACTTTGTATCGTTGTGATCACAAGGGTCTGTAGTAGATGAAGGTCCGAGATTCTGGTTATGTGTTGACGGATGTGATACACTGGACGGGTTAGTATAGGAGTTGAGTGATATATTACTCCTTGTATCCGTGGACCAGATTGCATGACCAGAAATTTCGGGAGTTCTTAGGTGGGAATTCAAGTAGGTACTTATATGACAATCTTCCAACAAACGCATGATGTTAGGTTGGGGTTCGACATCTAGTGGATTCATTTGTTCACGGTCGACTTACAGCGGTTCTCGTTGTGTCTTGAAGAGTCCATGTAGCTTGGTACGACTCGGGGACGATTCGTATGTCGTCTGCATTGCCTTGTACATGATGGCTACTGTAAGGATCGAGCCCATGCGATCTTGTCAACGAAAATAACAAACGGAAATCTCACTCATGAATTTGTTCTGGCTTGTTTCGTCAGCCTCACCCTTTGTTTTGTAGAAATATGGTAATTCGAGTTGATTCGATGTCAAGTGCCGAATTCACCTCCTTCCAAGAAGTGTTCTCATATTTTTATGTGAATGCAAATTCTTTTGTTCAATGAAGTTGTCTTATCAATTCTTTTCAACCGGAGTCGGCATGTCAATTCTTTTCCAACCGATGTGCTTCTCTTCAAGTGAATTCAATCCTCTCCAATTTTGCAAGATCATTCTCTCATTTCTTTCTGGAGTTTTTTCTCATCCATCCCAAGTTGTCTTTGTTTTTCCCGCCCTCCTGCCCTTTTCTTCGGTGATTGGATTTCATCCAAGTGCATTCAATTTCATTGTTGCTTCTGCTATCTTTTCTTTTCTCTCTATCCGGTGATCCATTGTGAAGATTCTCAGGAGCTTCATGTTCATCTTTATTGAATCTTGTTATCTTTTCCGGTGAATTCAATTCAGTTATCCGTGTCATCATATCCTTTTCATCATTTCAATTCTTTCCCATGTTGGAAATTTTTATCAGCTTATCTTGCTATTCATTCCTCTCTTTTCTATCCGGAGCGTTGAAGTTGGCTTAGTAGTTTCTTGTTTTCAATTCTTTGAATTATTTCGAGGTGCTCAACCTCATCATGTTTTCTTTATAGCGGTGCAATATCTTTCTTTCTAAGTAATCTTTTCAACGGTGATTTCTTCCAGTGGGCCCATAACCCACATGTTCTTTCCCAGGATCTTATCTGGCTCTTGTAATGTTTCCGAAGTTCTCTTATTCTTTTCATCTATGACGTAAGTATGCATTTCATGAGTCATATTCTTTCTTCAAGATCAATTTTAATTAATTCTCATATTTGGCTCAACCTTGCATTTTTCTTTATTCTGAAGTGTCTCAATATTCTTGGTGTTGTTTCTCGTCATCTTTCTCAGCTTGCAAATTCGAAGGAGTGTTTTCTCAAATCTTGGTCCATTCTCTTGAAGATTCATCATTTCAGTGTTGTGGCATCATCTTGGATTGTTCCCAATCATGATTATCTCTCTCTTGCTTCGGTGCATTTCAATGTTGTGTTCATTTTTCGATCCTCCGAAGGCCATCATTTCAGAAGATTCTTCATTCTCAGCTTTCAACTTTCATCCTCAATTCTTCTCAATTGTTGTCTCTTCGTTCGTCTCTCATTTATTCCTGTGCCTTGTTCTAGTTTTTTCTCTCAGGTGGCTTGCGATCTCTTCATTCTCATGTATCTCCATTAACTCTTGGTATTTCCATTCAATTGTGAATTCTCACCGGTGCTTCCTTCAATTACACTTCATGTGGTGCATATCTCTCTCTCTCTTCAAGTTTCTTTCAAGAAGAATAAGTGCTACGCTAAATCCGTTGCTTGTCATCAATTAAACATGATGAAGGATAAGCATAACATAATTCTTATTCTTGTTCATAGTGATTTCAATTCTTCTTCCGGAGGGCTCATGATATCAATTCTTTGTCTCAAGTGTTCTTCAAGATTCTTGTGGTGGTAGTTATCTTTTTCTTCTTCGTTCCCTCTTTCCAAGATGTAGTTTCTATTTCTTTCTAACGGAGGCGTTGTGTTGTTGCTTTCTTCAATATATCATTTCGTCTTTTCAAGATCATGGTGTTCCCTTGTTCTATTTAGTTGTTTGTTATCAATCTTGTCTAATTTTCCCATCGTATCGAGTTTTTGTCCCCTTTTCCTACCGAAGTGCTGCCGAAATTTTCCGTGAATTCTTTCTGGTTTCTCATGTCACCCCTCATCTCTTTGCAACCTCCAAGGATCGTTGGTTTCACTCGTTTGTCAAAGAAGCGACTAAGTTTTACATCTTTTCTCATCCTCTTCCCCCTTCATTCTTGTATCTCGGGTCGAGATCCTCTTGTAGTGTAGGAGAGTTGTGAAAGCCCGAGACCGACGCTCGAGAAGATTTCCCTTTTAGTCCGTTATCCGTCATGTGATTAGTTTGTTCGTTGCATTCATCATCGCATCATGAGCATCATCTGCATCGCATCGGAACTCCGTTGCCGCCAGTTTTCAAAACTGCATCCGTTGTTAGTTGCCGGTTCTTGTCGTTGTCTCTTCTAAGCCCGACCACACACGCACGCACCCGCGGCATCGATTAAACCCTATTTTAAAAGTGTGTATAAAACTTTCTCTGATTGATTTGAAACTTGGCGTCCGGTCTTATTTTAATATAGGTAGGTCGCCTCCAAATTTCATCGCAATCGGAGTCCGTCTGGTACCCGAACGGTTGACCGTAGCGGCACTGTATCTGGTCTATCGTCGGACGTTTTTCGGTGTTGTAAAAATCGTGTTGCCGCGCCGCACCAGTTCCCTCTCTTCCCCGGCTAACCACTCTACACAGCCACTTACCCGTCCCCGCATGCGGAATTGTTCGATTCTGACCGCGCGGTTGGATCCGGAACGAAATTCCGCTAAACCTGGCCCCCTTTGTCTATAAATAGTCCTCCCCACGCATTTTAGACAGCAAACCCTAGTCCACCTCGGGATCCGCACCCCTAACCCTAGCCTCCCCTCTCTCTGTCTCCTCCCACCAGCCTCAGTCGCCAGGGCCGGCGGAGCCCATCGCAGGCCCGCCCGGGCCCGAGCCACCGCGTCGTGCGCGAGGAGCCCGAGCTCCCCGCAGCTGCGGCAGCCTCTCCGTGCCTCGAGCTTGCCCCGCGCCGTCGCCCGTGCCCCGAGCCGCCGGCCCAGCGCCCTGACCGGCCTCCTTCCCCGACCGGCCCCGCAGCTCCCTAGGCCAGCGCCCCGCTTCGGCCCAGCATATCCTCCTCCTCTCCTGGGCCTTGGCCCGCAAGGTGAGAGCCCCCCCCCCCCCCCCCCCGAGCCACTTGTCCTCGCCCGTGCCATGATTTTCTAAATTGCACCCCTAGTTCGGCCCGTTTAGTTAATTTAATTCCAGAAATTTAACAAATATTCAAACGCCCGTAACTTTTAATCCGTATGTCAGATCGTGATGATTTAGATATGTATCTTGTGTAAATTTTCGTGTAGATTACGAATTTGCAACTTGCATAAATGTTTGAAGTAGTTTGACCCGCCAAATGCCTAGTTTTGTGTGATGTCCCAATAGGAATTGTTCCGTATTTATTTTTCGTGCGTGTCCGGTTTGCGCAAACCCCGTAGATAAAATGCTCATGTTTGAGGAACCCTTTTGCCATGTATTTTAGAGTAGTCGTTGGTATTTTTGCGTGCAGGATTCCGTAGCTAGTTTGCTTTACCCTGTTTAGGATATTATCTTGCATATACGTGTGGCGATATTCTTGTGTTGCAACCCCTCATGTTATATATGTTTTCGGGGTAGAAAAATCCATAGGATTTAACTGTGCATTTACTTTTAGCTTTTGAGCAAGTTAGTTCGCTGATATTTTGCCGTGTTGCCCTTTTGATTATTTTGTGGGATTTATTCCGAGCTTGATATGAAGGAGTTGTCAACTAGAGTTATGCTCGTGGATGTTTAGTCTAGCCCCTGGTAATTTTGGTTGCAATAGAAATCCATTTTTAGGTGCGGTTTTCTTGCTGTCAAGTTGCTAGAAAACAATGTTGTTTTAGAGTTGCTGAAATATTTCCAAGTCTGAGATCAGTTATATTTTGTTGTTGTCTTGTCATGAGTTTATCTGGTGATGTGTAGCTCTTTTGAGGTTGGTGCAATGGAGTTAGTTGTAGACTTTAGGATTCTCTAGCATGCTGTCAATTTTCCTGTCATTTGGAGTCCAGTAGATTATGGTTTTGCTGCTCTCAATATGCCTTCAGATCGAAAACTACAGTTCCATAAACTGTTATTTTCACTAAGCCTGGAACTGTGTGTGAGATGCCTTTTTGTGACTTCTTTTCCTAGTGTTCCATGCTTCCATGCTAGGTGTTATTAGTTTTATGTTGTAGTGCTTCTTGCCCTCTATCGTCTCATGCCTTGGTTGAGTATATCGGATTTGTGTAGCTTGTAGTTGTGGGGCATAGAAAATGCTATGTGGCTGATTTTGACAGATTGTAGTGTTTTCTTGTTTAGCTCGTAGTTGTTGAACCGTTGCTCCGTTTTGATCGTGTCCTATATGAAACTTGCTTAGAATCTCGTGTAGTTTCATTTTATTGTGCTAGTTGTATGTTTTGAAGTGCTCGTGACTGTCGTTGCACACATTTTGCATTTATGTCATCATATCTTGCGGTGTCCGTATATTTTGAACCGTAGCTCCGTTGGAGATGTTCTCTATGTGTAAATTGCTTGTAACGACGCGTAGAATCACGCGAACCTATTTGTTTTGCTGTTTAACAAACATTTAAACATGTTAGTTCAGATCTGGACAGAATTGTAAATTAACATGTGAGGTCGTCTCGGAGGTGCCATATGTCATTGCCGACCTCATTTAAAATGCCTAGATAGGTAGATTATTTGCGCTTGACCTCTTGCCATGTTTAATAACATTTAATATTGCCGAGCACCTAATCAGGATATAACTAAATAATTCGTATGTGGAGTTTCGTCAATATGCAACTCGTGGCATATTGAACTTCACTTAATGTGTAGCATTTGATTGTTGTGAGTTGCCTTGCCATGTCTTGCATATATTCAGCTGTTCATGCATCATATGTGTTGTGCATCATGTGGTGAATATCGTGTGTTGATTCTTGTTTCCGGTTTGCTTTGTCTCGATAGAGTTCCGCAAGCGTGTTGGATTGTGAGGACCCGTTCGACTACATCGGTTCGTTTGCTTCACTGAGTGATTCTTCTTCCAATCGGGATCTCAGGCAAGATGACCATTTCCCCAGTTACCATTACTATCATTGCCATGCTAGTATTATCGTTTCTGTCGCTATGTCTCGTTGCCTACCACATGTTAAATATCAACCTCTCAACAATGCCGTGAAAACCTTCAACCTGTTCACAACCTAGAAAACCACTGATTGGCTATGTTACCGCATGCTTAACCATGTGTTAGCGTTGCTAGTTGCAGTTTTAGTTGCTTCCATGTGACAACATGGGTTCCTTGTTATATCACCATATTAAATGCTATTTAATTTAATGGACCTATATACTTGGTAAAAGGTGGAAGGCTCGGCCTTTCTAGCCTAGTGTTTTGTTCCACCTTTGCCCCCTTAGTTTCGGCTACCGATGTTATGTTCCATAATTGAGTGCTCCTAACACGATCGGGGTTGTTATGGGGACCCACTTGATAATTCGTTTTAGCTTAAAGTTGGTGTGGCAAGGCCCAACATTGGTTCTACATTTTCCCAACATAATAATTCTGTTAATACTAAAATGCATAGGGCGTCATGAACTCGTGGTTTGGCACTCGTAGCTAGTTCCATCCGGTCGTGTCCTGAGAACGAGATGCGCGGCTCCTATCGGGTTCGTCCACACGCCGGGCGGCCTTGCTGGATTATTTTTACCTTTGACAAGATATCTTGTGCATTGGGATTCCGGTGATGCTTTGGGTAATCTCAGAGTTGAGGTTTTCCACTAAGGAGTCCGACGAGATCACGAGCTTTGTGATCGAGGATTTCTATGCGGCTTGTGGTAATTTGTGATGGATTAGTTGGAGCACCCCTATAGGGTTAAATCTTTCGGAAAGCCGTGCCCGCGGTTATGTGGCAACGTGGAAACTTGGTTTAACACTGGTTCTAGACAACTTGAAGTTAAGTAAACTAAAACTTGCCAACTGAGTGCGTAACCGTGACTGTCTCTTTCAAAAGCTCCTTCTCCGATCGAGGACACGGTGGGGTTATGACTGACGTAAGTAGGTGTTCAGGATTATTCATTTGATCAACCGTAGTTCACGTCCGCTATGCATAGATCTTCCCCCTCGTTATTTCTTGTACTCGTAAGTTAGCCACCAAATATATGCTTAGCCGCTGCTGCAACCTCACCACTTAAACTTGCCTCACCCATTAAGCTTTGCTAGTCATGATACCTTTGGAAATGAGATTGCTGAGTCCCCTGTGGCTCACAGATTACTGCAACACCAGTTGCATGCACATGTAAAGGTTATTTGACGCGAGCACGTTGATTGTTCATTTGGAGTTGCTTCTTCTTCTTCTTCATCGATCTAGGATGGGTTCCAGGTCGGCAGCCTGGGATAGCAAGGATGGACGTCGTTCTTCTTTTCTCGTTTGTTTTCATCCGTAGACGGACCCTGCTCTTCTTCGTGATAATTATGTATTGTACTGATGTGACTATGATGTAGCTTGTGGCGAATGTAAGCCAATTCTATATATCTCTTCTTTTCAATACATGTACTTGTAATGATATCCATTCTTGCGAAACGACGAGATGCGCTTCTATCCCTGACGAGGCCCTCGCACCAAATTAAGGATAGGATCGCATCTTGGGCGTTACACTTATATGCCCCGATACAATCCATAGCATAATCAAAAGAAACGAACTATGCAAGCAAAAATAGAATCTGCCTAAAAGAGAACAATTTATAAAGATACATTTAATTGCCATACTTCTGTAACTTAGAAAATTCTGCAAAATTAGGAAGGCCTGAAGAATTTTTTTATCAGTACTATGTAAAGAAGTTCATCTTAAATATATGTTCTAGTAAAGTCATAGAAATTCTGCACTCGACGTCAAAGTTCCTGTTTTTGCACCGTATCAATTCTACTCATCATACAAATCATCCCAAAGGCTTTACTTGTCACAAACACTAATTAAAACATAAAAACACAATCATTACAACAGCAACAATCATCTTATCACAAACAAATAGAAATTAAAGCAAAAATAAATCACAGCCAAATGAGCAAGAACACGGGTTTGAGCTGCGAAACAATTTTTTCTGGAGGTGGAAGAAGAGGCTGGGATCTGGAATGAGTGGAGGGGGTGCCTGTGGGCTCCACAAGATTGCACCCCGCCACCAGGGGGTAGGTGGCGGTGGCAGGGCTTGTGGCCCACTATTCTGGCCCCCAGGCCAGCTCTTAGGCTCAGAAATTTTCAAAAATTCCAGAAAAAATCATACTAAATTTTTAGGACCATCGGAGAACTTTTATTTTTGAGGTATTTTTCTACGGGACGCTAAAACAGAAGAATAGGAAAAACTGAACTAATTCTATGATTTTTATTCTAAGCAAAAGAAAAGGAAAACTTAAAACAGAGGTATGTGACTCCTTGATTCATCCGTTTCATGGTCATCGAAAGAAATCTGTCAATGGGATTGATCAAGTCCTTATAACAAAACCTTCTCGAATCGCAAGAGAGAACGGAGAATTTTTGAATAGCCACTAAGTCACCTTAATGGGGATAAGTATCTCCCCAACAAGCAAATCATACTTCATCTTGACACGAGGAATAGGGCATTCAAAGCTCCCAATGAGAATCGATGAAGTGTTTTCGATAGCATTGATGCAATGTACTTGATATCGTTTCTTCGGAAAGTGCACCATGTGCTCATTACCGTTGACATGGAAAGTGACATTGCCTTTATTGCAATCTATAACAGCCCCTGCAGTGTTTAAAAAGGGTCTTCCGAGGATGACAGCCATGGCATCATCCTCAGGAATATCCAAGATAACAAAGTCTGTTAAGATAGTGGTGTTAGCAACCACAACACGCACATCCTCGCAAATGCCGATAGGGAAAGAAGTTGATTTGTCGGCCATTTGCAGAGAAATTTCAGTGGGTGTCAACTTATCCAACTCAAGTCTATGATAAAGAGAAAGCGGAATAACACTAACACCGGCTCCAAGGTCACATAAGGCAGTTCTTACGTAGTTTCCTTTAATAGAGCAAGGTATAGTGGGTACTCCGGGATCACCAAGTTTCTTAGGAGTTCCACCTTTAAAAGTTTAATTGGCAAGCATGGTGGAGATCTCAAGATCTGGTATCTTCCGTTTATTAGTCACGATATCTTTCATGTACTTGGCATACAGAGACATCTTGAGCATATCAGTTAACCGCATGTGCAGAAAGACGGGTCTTATCATCTCAACGAAGCGCTCAAAATCCTCATCATCCTTTTTCTTGGATGGCTTAGGAGGAAAGGGCATAGGTCTCTGAACCCATGGCTCCCTTACTTTACCATGCTTCCGAGCAGTGAAGGCATTCTTGTCGTATCTCTTAGGTTGTGGATTATCAGGATTAACCGTAGGTTCAATCTCCACATCCTCGTCATGGCTAGGTTGAGCATTATTATGAACATCACTGTCCATATTGTCATGAGGTTCATGTTCATCACCAGATTGTGTTTCTGCATCAGACGCAGAGATGTCATTAGGTTCTTCAGGTGTGATAGTATTTGGTGAACTGGCGTGCAGGTTTCTATCATCCTTCTTATTCTCCTTAGGATGACTAGGTGTATCAGCATTGATTCCTTGAGAATCTTGATCAATTCTCTTAGGATGACCTTCAGGATACAAAGGTTCCTGAGTCATTTTGCCTCCTCTAGTAATGACTCTGACAGAGTTTCCATTTAATTCGTTGAGCAGGTCATTCTGAGCTTTAAGTACTTGTTCTACCTGAGTAGTTATCATAGAGGCATGTTTACTCAGAAACTTCACATCATTGACATTTCTGTCTACACAAGCACTTAAAGGCTAAGCATACGAGCACTTTGTTCCAAATGTCTGCTAACATAATCATTGAAACTCTGTTGTTTGGCAACAAAGTTGTCAAATTCATCAAAGCATAGGCTAGCAGGTTTATCAAAAGGAATATCACTCTTGTCAAACCTACGCAGAGAATTCACTTCTACTACGTGTATCAGGTTATCGAGACCATGGATCTCTTCGATATGTGGTAGATTTTTGACATCTTTAGGTCTAATGCCTTTCTCTTGCATAGATTTCCTGGCTTCTTAGGAGTTGGCTTAGGAGGTGGTTCAGGAATAGTTCAAGCATTATCGTTGATCAAGAGGTTATTCAGTAGGGTCTCAGCTTCTTCTATAGTTCGTTCCCTAAAAACACAACCGACACAACTATCTAGGTGGTCTCTAGAGGCATTGGTAAGTCCGTTATAGAGGATATCAAGTATCTCGTTCTTCTTAAGAGGGTGATCAGGCAAAGCATTCTGTAGCTGGATGAGCCTCCCCCAAGCTTGTGGAAGACTCTCTTCTTGGAGTTGAGAAAAGTTGTATATTTCTTACAAGGCAGCTTGGTTCTTATGGGCAAGGAAATAATTCTCACAGAAATAATATACCATCTCTTGGGGACTACGCACACATCCAGGAGCAAGAGCGGTGAACCAGACTTTAGCGTCATCCTTTAGAGAGAAAGGAAACAGCTTAAGGATATAGTACTGGCGGATCTTCTCCTCATTAGTGAAAAGGTTGGCTATTTCGGATAGTTTGGCAAGATGGGCTATGACCGTCTCAGACTCATAACCATGAAAAGGATCAGGTTCGACTAGAGAGATTATCTCAGGGTCGACAGAGAATTCATAATCCTTATCGGTGACAAAGATAGGCGAAGTGGCAAACTTCGGGTCATTTTTCATCCTAGCTTCGCGAGATTTTTCCTTCCACTTGAGAAGTAATTTCTCAGTGTCATAGGCATCCTTACACGCAAGAAAATCCTCAACTATCTATCCCTCCATAACGTAACCCTCAGGTATATCAGGCAATTCATATCTAGGAGAGGTAGATCTAGCAGGAGCAAAAGCAGGTTCTATCTCAATAGTATCAGCAGTATCAGAAGCATCACGAGCAGTTGCAGTAAGTCTAGCAATATGAGCATCAAGGAACACTCCTAGTGGAACATCATGCAAAGGAGTATCTCTAGCAGTATCAATCATAGCATCATCAGGCAAAATAGCATCTCTAGCATCATCAGGCAAAGCAGTATAAGGCATAACATCTCTAGCAGTATCAAGCATAGTATCAAGCATAGTATCTTCAGGCATAGTATCAAGCATAGCATCTCTAGTAGTATCAGGCATAGTATCAAGCATAGTATCATCCGACATAGTATTAAGCATAGCATCTCTAGCAGTAGTATCACAAGCATCATCAAGCACATGCGACATATCAAGATTTCTAGCAGGAGGTGATGTCGCAAACTTACTCATAACTGAAGGTGAATCAAGTGTAGAGCTAGATGGCAATTCCTTACCTCCCCTCGTAGTTGAGGGCAAGAATTTAGTCTTAGGATCCTTCAGATTCTTCATAGTGATCAACAGATATAAATTCCAAGTGACTCAGAGAATATAGCAATACCTCCCCGGCAACGGCGCCAGAAAAATGCTGATTGCAATCTCTGACGATGGCTAGACGAATGCTGATGACAACAAACCTTCCCCTGCAACGGAACTAGAAGAATGTTGTTGATGGCCCACCAATGCGTGGGTTCGCAGCAGTTTTCGAGGGTAGAGTATTCGACCCAATTTGTTGGTTTACCAGTCAGGAGGTGAGAGTATACTCTCAAGTATTAGGAGCTGAATTGGTCAGATTCAACCACACCTGAAAGATTAGTATCTGCAAGCACAGTAGTAACAACAAAGTAATATGATAACAACAGTGTCAGAAACGATCTGTTGACGGCAGACTATTCCTAACAATTGTATCAATGGCGCCAAGTTGCCGCATTGATGGAAATTATCAGTTCCCGTCAACGTCCAGTGAACCAAAATTGTAATAGGTAGTAGTAGTGTAACGAGCAATAGCAGCGGCAAGGAACAACAATAGTGACAACAGTAGCAAGTAGCAATAGTAGAAAGTGACAGTAATAGCAACAGTAGTAGCAGCAGCAGAGCAAAACAAGTAATAGCAGTAGCAACAGTAGTAGCAGCAGCAGCAGAGCAAGACAAGTAACAACAGTAGTACAAACTCGTAGGCAATGGGTCGGTGATTTGTTTGGATGATATTCATCATGCAACAACTATAACACGGAGAGATATGTGGCTAGCTCACGTTCGTCAATGTGATGTAGGCATGCATTCCGTGTGTCGTCATACGTTCTTAGGGAAAAGAACTTGCATTACATCTATTGTCCATCCCTCCCGTGGCAGCGGGGTCCAAAAGGAAACTACGGGATATTAAGGTTCTCCTTTTAATAAAGAACCGGACCAACGCATTAGCACTTGGTTAAACATGAACTCCTCAAACTATGGTCATCACCGGGAGTGGTTCCGGTTATTGTCACTCCGGGGTTGCCGGATCATAACACATAGTAGGTAACTACAACTTGCAAGATCGGATCTAAAACACACATATTTGGTGACAACATAATAATTTCATATCTGAAATCATGGCACTCGGGCCCTAGTGACAAGCATTAAGCTTGGAAAAGTAGTAGCAACATCAATCTCAGAACATAGTGGATACTAGGGATCAATCCCATCAAATTTAACTCGATTACATGATAGATCTCATCCTACTCATCACCGCCCAGCGAGCCTACGAATAGATTACTCACGAACGACGAAGAGCTTCATGGAATTGGAGAGGGAAGAAGGTTGATGATGATGATGGCAACGATTTCCCCTCTCCGGAGCCCAAGACGGACTCCAGATCTGCCCTCCAGATGAAGAACAGGTGGTGGCGGCGCCTCCGTATCGAAAACGCGACGAAAACTTCTCTTTTTATTTTTTCCGGGATGAAAGGGATCTTATAGATATGAGATTGGGGGCAGCAGAGCCATGTCGGCCCCACAAGCCTGCCCACCGCCACCAGGGGGGGTGGTGGCGGAGCCAGGGCTTGTGGCCCACTGGCCCACCCCCTAAGCTGGAACTTGGCGCAGATATTTTTCTTATTTTTCAAAACTGCTCCCCGTAAATTTTCAGGACGTTTGGAGAACTTTGATTTCTGCAACAAAATTAACACCAAGGCAATTCTGCTGAAAACATCGTCAATCCAGGTTAGTTCCATTCAAATAATGCAAATTAGAGTCCAAAACAAGGGCAAAAGAGTTTGGAAAAGTAGATACGATGGAGACGTATCAGCTACCGAAACCACGAACGGAGGAGAAAACGATCTAGGGAGAGAGGGGTACCAAGGTCTTCGTGTGTCCTCTTGGGGCACCCCACCCCTCTATATATAGGTGGAGGGGCATGGGAAACAGCCCCTACAAGCCCTAGAGCGCTGCCAAGGTGGGAGGAGGTGGAATCCTAGTCCCCTCCTTCCCTTCCATACAAAGGTGGACTTTCCACCTTTCCCAACTGCATGGGCCTTGAGGGACTTGTGCGCTTGGACCAATAAGGACACGATGTCTCCCCTCAGCCCATACAAACCCTTGGGATGTGGTGTTACCCTTGGTGGACTTACGGACTCCTCCAGAAGTTTCCGGAACCATCTAGAAGCTCCCCAGTACAATACCGGAAAAACCCGAAACTTTTCTGGTAGGCAAAATATGACTTCCCATATATAAATATTTACCTCCGGACCATTCTGGAGCTCCTCGTAACATCCTATATCTCATCTGGGACTCCAAACAACCTTCGGTCACCAACATATATAACTCAACAATACCATATCATCACAAAACGTTAAGTGTGCAGACCCTGCGGGTTCGAGAACTATGTAGATATAATCGAGACATTATCCGGTCAATAACCAATGATGGAACCTAGATGCCCATATTGGCTCCTACGTATTATATGAAGATCTTTATTGGTCAACCCATGATGTCAAGGATTCAGTCAATCCCGTATTCAGTTCCCTTTCTCCATCGGTATGTTACTTGCCCGAGATTCGATCGTTGGTATCTCCATAACTAGTTCAATCTCGTTACCGGCAAGTATCTTTACTCATTCTATAATACAAGATCCCGTGACTAACTCCTTAGTCACATTGCTTGCAAGCTTATTGTGATGATGTATTACCGAGTGGCTCAGAGATACCTCTCCGTCATACGAAATGACAAATCCCTGTCTTGATCCACGCCAACCCAACAAACACGCTCGGAGATACCTGTAGAGCACCTTTATATTCACCTAGTTACATTGTGACGTTTGATACACACAAGGCATTCCTATGGTGTCAGGGAGTTGTGTGATCTAATGGTTGTTCGAATAGATACTTGACATGGATAAAGCAGTAGCAATAAACTGAAACGATCATATCCTATGCTTAAGGTTAGGTCTTGTCCATCACATCATTCTCCTAATGATGTGATCCCGTTATCAAATGACAACTCATGTCGATGGCCAAGAAACCTTGACCATCTTTGATAAATGAGCTAGTCCATTAGAGGCTCACTAGGGACAGTGTGTTGTCTATGTATCCACACATGTATTTGACTTTCCAATTAACATAATTCTAGCATGAACAATAAACGATTATCATGCACAAGGAAATATAATAATAACCACTTTATTATTACCTCTAGGGCATATTTCCAATAGTTAGTTATTGTTAATTCATCCTAATTACAGTGTAATTAATTGGGTAGGGCTCGACTGTCATTCATTTAGGGTGTGAGTTAAATGGTAATTAGCACTAAGCTAATTACCTGACGCCCGTGGCCTAGTGGTCGGTGGCTCAGACCGGCGAGGTCGCCGCGAGTGACCATAGGACACGGTGGTGTCCCTCGGGTTTCGCCGTCAGGCGACGAAACACTCGGTGGAGGGGCTCTCCGCGTAACTGGCGTTCATGTGCATCCAAAAGTGCAAGCCATAGCAGATGGGTTGGTCTAGGTCAACGACAGCGATGACATGCGTCGTGGTTGGAGCTCGGACTTGCTCAGTCGCAAGCTTGCAGCATGCTAGTGATCAAGGAGCATCGAGGCGGCTTCTACGAAGCATGGGGAGTTCGTCCGTCGCACTAGATGGACCATGGGAGCTCGGGGTGCTTGAGGTCATCGCTAATGGCGGATGATGACCTTGAGAGATTGTAGGGTAGGCACTATAAGGCATAAACGAGCGGACGAAATGGAAGGCACACACATGGGAGAGCACGACGAATCGATTGGCTTCCCCAGCAAGGTCGAGGAGGCTCTGGACGTGACGAATTTGGCGAAGGCGTACGACGACTGTACACGAAGAGGACGGGTTGATGATGAGGATTCTATGCATCCCAACGACTCGATATTCATCTTGGGGATGGATTGTTCGACGTCGATGCTAGTGGACGCGCTCTGTGGCCGAGAGGGCTTGGTGGTCATGACGAACAGCGACGGTGGCGACGAGATCCGCTCAAGTGGCTGGTGGGAACAGAGAAGAGGAGGGCGGGGAACACGAGGAGAGTGATAGAGAGACCATGGGGAGTTTGGTGTCGTCTAGATGCGTCATGGGGGAGCCAAGCAGGCAGAGAGGAGTTCGCCGAATCGGGCGCGTGCGAGCGACACAGCTGTGCCTTCTGGCAGAGGTTGAATAAGGCACGACATCCCTGCTAGGCTGGGCCGGATCTCGTGGGCTACTAGGTATGTTTCCAGTTAAGCCTGCTCTTTTCTATTTCTTTCTCATTGTCTAATTTCTATGACCAGTTTCATTTATTTAAAAAATCAAATAAATTCTTAAACTCATAAAATTTAGTTTGTGGACTAAAGTCGTAAAACCGGAGCCACATACAAACTTTCACAACTATTGGACTTACATTTATTTGTAGCAAATGTAAATCCAAACAAAATAGAGAGGATTTAATTCAAATCCAAAAAAATACTTTTGGGCCACAAAAAATATGGTTTGAGTTTTACCACTTGTCAATATTTTAAGAGTTAAAAAGTAACATTTCCTTGGGTCCATTTGAATAGATTTTTCAATTGATAATTTTCAAAAAAGAGTTCGGAGGCTTTGAAAATCCCCTCAATTCATATTTCTCTAAAATTTAAATATGATGCATGATTAAAGATGCAATGACAAGCAAAGGGCAACTAGGGCTATGACAATGGAACAATCAAAAATTATAGATCTACTCGAGACATATCAAGCATCCCCAAGCTTAATTCCTGCTAGTCCTTGAGTAGGTAAATGATAAAAATGAATTTTTTGATGTGACATGCTACCCATGATGTAAACTTATGCATGTATGCTCATTGAAAAGCGATGAATTTACAAACGTAACATAGAAATACTTATAAGTATAAGTAACACAATCATTAATCTTTCAAAGTACATGTTCCTTAGAGATTGTTTTACCCCCATTCATCTTATCAGATTATCGAGGCCTAGATCCATCTTCACCACATTAATACAAATGTCAAGCACCAAAATTCCCAAGTTACGTAATTGGACCACACTTTTTCAATATGCATGAACTTCTTATTCTTCGCGCAATACATGAGCGTGAACCATTTGACATGGCATATATGTGGAATAGAATATGGTGGTGGGTATCAAAGGGGTAATAAGTTGAGAAGATAGTCTCACATCAACTAGGCGTACCAACGGGCTATGGATATGCCCGTCGATAGATATCGATGCAAGGAGTAGGGACTGCCATGCGAATTATGCACTAGAGTTATAAGTGTATGAAAGCTCAACTAAGGCTAAGTGGGGTGTGCATCCAACTTGCTTGCTCATGTAGACCTCGGGCATTTGAGGAAGCCCATCATTGGAATATACAATCCAAGTTTATGAAAAAGTGATTCCCATTAGCATATGAATGGTATAACATGAGACTCTCTATACAAAGAACAAGGTGCCACTTTGAGGCACAAGTGTGGTAAAGGATAGTAGCAAAGTCACTTCTCTCTTTTTCTCTCACTCATAATTTTTATGGTGGGCTCATTTGGCCTCCCCCATTTTTATTTCCTTGCTCAAACGATGCTCTAATAATAATGATCATCATACTTTATTTACTTACAACTCAATATGAAGGCTGATAGGACGGTATGACTATGTATGAATGCCTCTGGCAGTGTAACAGGAAGTGCAATGATCTAGCATGACATGTATAAAAAATATGATGAACGATGGCCTTGCCACAAATATTATGTTAGCTCTATATAATCATGCAAAGCAATATGATGATGAACGAACTAGTCATGTTAATTGATGGTGGAATTTGCATGGCAATATATCTCAGAATGGCTATGGAAATGCGATGATAGGAAGGTATGGTGGCTGTTTTTGAGGAAGATCTAATGAGGCTTATGTGCAACTAAACTTGTCATGTCACGGGGTTTGGATGCACGGGAGAAAGTTGCACCGATCCTCGAGGTGAGAATGGGCAATGCACGGTACTGAAGAGGCTAGCAAATACTCCCTCCATTCCTAAATATAAGACCTTTTAGAGATTGCACTATAAAGTACATACGGATGTATATAGACATATTTTAGAGTATAGATTCACTCATTTTTCTCCGTATGTAGTCTCCTAGTGAAATCCCTAAAAGGTCTTATATTTTGGAACGGAGGGAGTATGAGGAGGTGAGATTGCGTATGTCCATGGTATCACATTAGTCATAGAGAACTCATATACTTATTGAAATTTTTAATTAGTTTTATCAAAAATCAAAGTACTACTCGCATGCCCCGAGGGAGGTGGTTGGTAGGAGTTAACCATCGCACACCCCTGACCCGAAACAACACTAGGACTTCAGCAAGGAATAGAAATGCAAACACATCATCACCATGCCTTTTAAATTTTTAAACAAACAATAAGTTAAAATCTCTTAATATCGATACCTCTCTGAATTAATAATAATGGACTCCCACATTTTTCATATCACCGCATCAATATCATTAACCCATGTTTTCTCTATATGTGCTACATGATGGTTTTAATTATCACTCATTGAACACCTACTATATTTGGTCTAGTATTATGACCCATGTAGATTACCATCACTATTTATTTAACTCTCAAAAAAATATAAGTGAAGAATGAGATCATAATATTTCTATAAAATAAACACGCCACCGTGCTGAAAAACATATAAGTGAAGTAGTAGAGCAGCTGCTAAGCTCAAAAGATATAAGTGAATCACATAGAGTATTCTAACAAATTATGATGATGGTGTGTGTAACACCCTGTGTTTAGCTTTCCTGACTAATTAACTTATTTCAACAATTAGGACCAATTATTATTTTTTGAATGATTGTGATGCTTGAAGTGACTATTGTTTGCTTGCTTGTTGGTATGCTTGTGTTGATTTTTCCACAATTCCCGTTACTCTCTAGACTCACTTATTTAACTCAAAACTCCTCTCTAATGACCATGCCACGTGTTTAGGACCACAAACTATTCCTACCAAATATTATTTTCACCAAAATGCATATCTTTGAATTAAGCCTTAAAAACCCCTTAGATGAGGTTTGTACTACAAGTCCTCAAATTAGGGAATTTATTTTACACCAATTATTTATTTGAAACCCATTATCAAAATAAATTCCCAAAACCACCATATTCATATTTAAAAAGTTATTTTATTATTTTATTTAAATGCCTTTCTGTGAGGCCAGAAGTGGTCTCTTATGAAGGGAATTTATTTTTTATTGCTACCAAAATATTTAAGAAAATTTTGGGAAACTCACTGGACATATATATTCCATATATATGAGTTTCAGCACATGGTAATGTTCAAAATATTGGGTAAACCCCTTCAAAACCCTCCCTGCCTATTTCAATCTTTTGGAATATTTCTATAAGAATTATTCTCAATAAATTCAAGTAAGATTCTAGCATGTCACCTATGATATGTTTGATGATCTTGCCAAGTTTCATATCAATACAAGTTAATTTGACTCCCCTAATTATTCTAAAACCCTATCTGTCCAGATACAAATTTGAGCAACTATACATTTTAAAGTGTCTCCAATTGTGCTCAAATTTGGTGGACATGTTCTAATACTTCAATAATGCATCCACACCAAGTGGTGTATTAAGGAGAATAGAAGAACTTATCCCAAGCCCCTCAAGACCCTCTCTGTTGATTTCCGACTTTGGTAAACTTTACATTATAAAGTTTATCCATTTGACCCGCATGCCTTAATGCTCACATAATGCCCCCACACCAAATATTTGATTTGTGGGAATTGATTTGAATGGCTTTGTAAGCAGAAGGCCATTTCTGCCCATTTCATGGGTTTTCCAAGTCTACATTGGAAACCTTGTGCACCAAATCCAAAATTTGGTGTCCAAGCTTATTTTTATCTATTATTTGATCCTGTTAAGTTTCATATCCATTGAAGTCCATCTGGTTGCTCTGCTACTCATCAAACACCTTGTGTGCATTCAAATTATTGACTACTTGGGCCCCTTCCACTTTAACCCTTGAGCTCAACTTTCTACCACAGCTTCATATAGTTACATTTTACCTCGAGTAACATTTCCATGGCCACTGGTCAATTATTGGAGAGAGGCTCCATGTAACCACTCCTCACTTTACCCTTGGAATCACCATCTTTACCCTCTTGCCTCACTTCTGCTTAAGCCAAAGCCCCCACCTCTTTCCAGAGGGTACCTAGCATCCTAAGGCATTGTTTCAAGTCAAGAGATGCCATGCTCATGTGAAGAAAATGAGCAGCACATCCTCAAGTTGATTTATGGCTGAAAAATAGCTTTGTACAACAAGTACTAGCTACCCTCCCTTGCTTGAGCTGAAACTTTGCAGAAATGGAGTCCTTCCATGCCTATGCCTGCTGGACATGCTTTCTCCCCATTATCTCTCGTGTTAGTGCCCTCATTATTAGCCCTAAGTTTGCTGATGCAAACTTAACACCAGTCAAAACCTATTCAAACCAGCTCCATATCTGTCCAAACTCTACCAGTGCATTTTGGCATGCATGCCTTGCATGTGTGACACCTTGCTCTGGCCAGGCGTGACTTTGGACACGTAGAAGGGTGGTGACCACCAGCCTGGCCTACAGTATGGGTGCTCTGCGCCTTGTTTCCTTCTTCGAGATCATATTAGACCGTTTCTTAGTTTCTGAGAGCACTAGTGCATCTCCATTGACTTGTCCAAGCTCTTCCCGACATTGGCTAACCTCCAAGATGCCCCTAGGACGCGTGTCGTTTCCCATGTCAGAGAGCTTCGAGCTTTGCTTCAGCCGCACCTCTTCATTTGATCTTTTCATGAGCCCTCCCGCACCCTGATATCTTTCTCCCCTCCTCCTAGGAGCCTGTGGACCGAGCCATTGGATCTCTCGAGCTCCCCATGCCTCTCTTGGCCGCGAAGGAGCTGCCTCAACCTCACCTAAATTCCAACTCTCCCGAGCCCCTCCCCTCTCGTCTGCAACACTGGGGCGTTCCCCTCGCTTCTTCGAAGCTTCTCCTCAACCTATATCTCTCTCTCCTCTGTCGAGTAGACCTGCCGACGCTCGCCGTCGCCGCCCTCCATCTTCCACCGTCGCGAGCGCTCCCGCGTGGACCTCGACGGCTACGGGAGTGGTGGTGAGGCCGCCGCCGTTCAATGCCTCCTGCAGTGGCTCGAGCAGTCAAGCGGGTGGCCAGGAGCGCCGACACAACCGACGAGGCTGCCACTGCCTCCCCCGGCGGGAGGTAGAAGAAGACCTGCACGCGGGGCCCCCTCGTCAGCGAGCCAGGAGCTGGCCCGTCCGTTTAAGTGAAGGCGCCTTGGTGCTTCGTGCCTCCTCCTCGCCGAAGACGCACTAGGCCGGTGCGCCTCGTGCGTGGCCAGCCTGTCGGTGGCCAGGGCAGTTGGGCCGGCCCATCTCTCTAGCTGGCGCTTACGCGCGCAGCATAGCCTAAGGAAGAGACCCCCTTTCCATTTATCTTTTATCATTGAATTCGTAAATCCTTAGTAAATTCATTCTAACTTCAATTTGTTTGATTCAAACTCCTGTAGGTTCCTAAAATCAAGACCTATCCAAATATGTGATTTGCACATTTTTCCAAACAACTTTCATAGTGTATTTATATTTAAATACAGATTTGGGATGCTTCTAGCTCCCCTTTAAAAAATATTGTAGGATTCAAATCAACTCCAAATGGAGCAATTCCAATTTCTAGAGCCTTCTAATATCATGCCCTATTTTTAGAGCGTTGGTTAACATTTTTATCAGGGTTTATTCTATTGGATTAAATAAATAGCTTCCTATTGCTATTTATTCCATATTAGAAAATTCCTAGAATATTCATTTCAACTCCAAATCGAGTGAAACAACTTCCTAAATATTTCTAAAGTTGTTCTCTATTAAATGAGTGCCTCCACTCATTTTTATCATAATATCTTCTGTGGGCTTCATAAAGAATCCCCTACTCCTCCTTTCCCCCATTCAGAGATACCTCATGATCCGAACCTCCTATGGCAAGCTTCAGGTATTTTTCTTATGACCAGAGAGGTCCAAGAAAAATATAACTTCTATTTATGTAGCACTTTTATATCTGCCTCATGTGTGGCTTACCGTGGTTGTTTCCGACGGCAGTTGATGAGTAGACGAAGTGCTCGGAGTTGGAGCGGAAGACCTCGAAGACCCCGAGGGCTTATGTGAGCAAAGACAAGCAACGCTTTGACCATGACTGAGCATAAGTTATATTGCATGTTAAGATAGCAAGTATTTCCGTTGCATATGATCATAAGTGCCGATAAATCACTATGATGATGTTACCGATGGCTCCTCCGGAGCACATGCATTGAGCTTGATCCTACCCCTTTTGAGGATCATGCTATTATCATGTTGACAAGTAATGCTAGAATAAATAGCATGAGCATGTTGATGATATAATCAAAGATTTATGAAAACCCCGTCGGGTGCCACTAATGCCCGAGGGTGATGATGAGTTAGGTGGCCACTTTTGGCGAAGTGGTGCACCCGGTATTTGTGTGAGTATGGTTTCGGAAATGGGATTAGATTTATGATGTGTCGACCGTCCCAACCTTACCAGTACGACCACGTTACCCCTTATGGGACGGGGATATGTTGATTACTCTCGTCGGTGCTAGCAAAGAGCCACATTCCTAGTGGCGGGAGTGATGTGTGGTCACTCTCATGATGGGGTCGTGCCAGGTAGGATGACTATGCCATTTTTATGAGTTCGAGGCACACCGTTGGTCCCCGCATGGTTGATACTGTCCAGAGTCGATGCTCGTAAGACGTATAACATGTGGGCTGGGTACCAATCGAGTTGTCGTCTTTGTCTAGTATTGTCAGGGAAAAGGCATTGATCGGGTACTTACCTCGGGTATGTTATATACCGCGAGTCGTGGATGACATGGAAGTTTCCCGGATCTCGTGGGTCCAGCGTACTACCTCTGCAGAGTGTAAAACTATTCGAATAGCCGTGTCCACGGTCAAGGACGGTTGGGTAATCCTTCTTAAACTACGTCTAGTTATTTCCGCATAAACCAAGTGTGTGTGAGTTGTGATGAAGAGGAGTTATTATGAAAGTAATGATATGACCAAGTTCGGTGACTTGGAATATAGGGTGAACCCGGATGGTTCAACCCTAAACAGATATATTGATATCTGTAACCTGTTCTTCAAAAGTAATTCTTTAACTTGATGCATATTCATGATCATTCCACCAAAGATGCATGTTATTGTTATCCTTCACTTTCATTGTTCATATCATGGGTTGTTTGGAGTACAATCAAAAGTACTCATTGGCCTGCCACTGGTTATTTCATTGACCAGGTATGAAAGAACATGATATGATGGAGAGTAACTCGGACGTTCTTGCGGGCTAGGACGCTTCCTAGTCAGAATGCCTGTAGGTTAAGGCTGATGGCATGAGTTCACGCTTTCAACCAATAATTCCGCTATTGGTCCAGTTTGGTGTGTTGGCCTTCAAGGCCCTATACATGTAAGAATCGACCGCAATGGTCCTTTATTGTATCAAACGGTACGTATGGATGTAAGTCTCTTATTATTCAGTTTCTGTGTGTTCGGTGAGCATTGATCTCTGGGATCACTAAGCACGTTCATTCGACAATCTCGACCCGTAAGTCGGGGGTCCCCACAGTGTGTATCAATCAAATAGGTGTGTCTATAAAATGATGATTATCGCAAACTGAAAATAAAAGTAAACAAAAGCAAACGTCGCTCCAAGCAAAACTCATACCATGTGATGAATAAAAATGTAGCTCCAAGTGATATACCAATGGATTGAGAAGAAAGAGGGGATGCCTTCAGGGGCATCCCCAAGCTTAGTGTCACATCCCTAACCCTTAAGCAATATAGCCTTGTGCTCATGTCTTCTTTGCATTTGCATCTAAGAAGTTTCAACAAAAACAACAAAGTGGCAAAGGAAAAACTCAAAACCCTAGCCACTATTTCAATTAAAGAAAATCTCAAACTAGTTCAAATCAATGAACCCAAATGGCCTCAAGAAATGTTCAAACTTTCTGATAAATCATGAAAGTAAATGAGCATTGGAGAAAACTATTTTCTTGACACTTTAAGCATTTTAAATAGATGCAAAAGGCTACTGGTTTCAAGTTTTAAATTTGAAATCAGAATCTATAAATTTCCAAAAATGTTGAAAACTTTGGAAATGGTTGGGAATGTTATAACAATATTTCAGGAGGTCTAAAATAGTTTTTACTTTTTGTTTTGGAGCTGAAATAATTAGCAAAACATTAGTTAGCAAAACAGAAAAAAAATGGGAAAACCCTTACCTGTCGCCTAAGCCTGGCCCGGCCCATCCCTGGCTCGTCCCCTCCCTCGCGCCAGTAGGCAGCAGGAGGTGGCCGCCGCCTCCTCCGGCGCGGCCACGCACCTGTGTGCCTGCCTGGCCGCCGCCTCGCGCTGGCAGGGCCGGGGATAAGCTCCCCAGGGCCTCCCCTATCCATTCCCCGCATCCGTTCTTCCCTCCTCTCGGATCTAGCCGCCCCTCCTGCTGCCGCCATTGGAGCCGAGCTCGAGCTCGAGCCGCAGCACCTCTAGCCATGGAAACCCTCCTCCGAGTAGCCTATTAGCTCCGCCTCGTCGCCCTGGTCATCTCTACAGAAGCCGAAGCTTCCCCAAGCTCTGCATCGCCCCCAACGCCGTCGTCTTCCACCTCTGGCCGCCGGACCTCTCCCATCGATTCGTCGCCCCCAGGCCTTCCCCGAGCCGTCTAAGCCCTGCTCTGCACTCCCCGTGAGCATGCGGTCGTTTCCCCTAAGTTTTCCCCGTCGATCCCTCCTCTAGATCTAGTTTCACCGGAGCCCGACGAGGACCGCCGCTGCCGCTCGTCGCCGGTAGCCCTCCGATGATCAGCTCGTCCTTCCGAGGGCACCAGCAGCTTCAGGTCGACGCGTAGATGCTGTAGCTGCTAAGAACCGAGCGTAGTTTCCTCTGGATCAAAGCCCCCGATGACGCCCGAGCCTTGGCCGCCGCCAAGCTCGTCGCCGGCATCATCTCCGGCCAGATCAGCCCCGGCTAAGTGCACAAATGGAGCTGCGGGAGATGTGTCGTTCCTCTGGTGCTCTCCGTGCAACATTTGGCCCCCTGTGCGCCGTTTCCGAGCCCCTCCGCCGTGCTGGTGGTCGCCGGAGGCTCCCCGCCGGCGAGGACGACCTCGCCGCCGGTGGATCTCGGCTGGCCTGAGCCACTGACTGGTGGGGCCAGCCTCTGGCAAGTTTAAAACTAATAAAAATAAATCAAATAAGTTAATCAGTCACTGACATGTGGGTCCAGCAAGGTTAATCAGTTAATTAAGTTTAAACTTAATCTAAAATTGACCAGAGAGACTGACCAGTGGGTCCCACTGGTCAGGTTTGACTTTCAACGGCCAGATGGACCTGCTGATGTCATGTTGATGCAATAAAAGAATTTCCAGTATAAAACTAATTCAGGAAATTGCTAAAACTTGTAAAAATCATAGAAATTAATTTGTAACTCCAATGAAAATAATTTATATATGAAAAAGTATCAGAAAAATTCAAGGATTCTGATTATGCTATTTTCAACTACGTTTGAAAAAGTTACAGAACCCGAAATTGTGAAATAAGGAATAATTCAATTTTCATAATTACTTTTAAAATGGAATTTGGAACAATATTCAAATTTCATCATGATTGCCATGATCACACACTGCCCTAATTACAAATCAGTACCATAACATGACTTTTCATGCATGTTAACATCAAGTTGATGTGAGCATCAGGTCGAATCAATTAAACCGGTATCCGAGAATACCCCGTTTGAATTGCTATTCGAATGTGATTCAAATCAACTCTAAACCTAATACATATTGATTATAATAAATTATCACCTTGCATTCTCATGCCATGCTCATGCATCATTTTGAGTGCATATGATTGTTATTGAATGTTGCCATTCATTTCGGTAGGCTCCGCACCCCCGGATTCCACCGAATATCCGTCTGACGGATATTGTTCCTCCTCTGAGCAACAAGGCAAGCAACCCTTTTGATCATCCCGATAAATCCCTTGTTCTTGCTCCTGCACCTATTTATTGCATTTAAGATCAAATGCTTCAACTGCTTTTGCCACGATAGTTGAACCCACTTCCTTTGCATGACTTAACCTTGTCACAGTAAATAGCCAAACCTTGCAACCTAGCATACCTGGTAGTTGCTTGAGCTGTGATGTGCCTTATCCTGCTATGCATGCTATGCTTAGAGTTGTGTATGGTCTGTCATCTGGGAGATGAACAGAATTATGGAACGTGTTTGGTAAGCAAAGGTTGTGTGTTGAACTTGAGTTGGTAAAGGTACCGGTGAAAGGCCGTGTAGGAGTACATGGCGGGTTGTTTCATTGGAACCGTCCTTAGGAACTAAGTTCCGTGTATGTATTCCAAGACTAGATACTACCACATGCTGGGCCCTGAAATATGACCCCGCTCGGCCTATTAATCGCGTAGTAACCGGTCCAGGAGTTGCAAGTAGTTTCTGGTGTTTATAGTAATGCTGGAGGCCGTGCATGGTGCTGACCTGAGAGGTGGGCCGTGATGTGGTAGGCAGTGGCACGGTGTACCAAGTGGCACCCGGATGGTGGGCTTGGGAACCCTGCGCACATCGTTTGAGGCCGTGGCGGAAACCTCGGCCGGACTTCCGTACGGGTTACTCTGAGATAGGCGATAAACCTGGACTAGGTACTAGTGTGGTTAAAGGTCGTGGCCGACTCCCTCGCTGGGCTTCCGCTTGACGGTTGCCGAGGTGCATGACGTGCACATGGCGATAAGTGGCGAGAGCGTGTGTGACGAAGTACACCCCTGCAGGGTTATGATCTATTCGAATAGCCGCGTCCGCGGATATGGACTACTTGGAGACATATGTTGTTCATAGATAACTACAATGGCTACTCATAAAATTGTCAAGATAAGCGTGAGTGTCGTGGACGGCATTTCCGTATGGAGACGGAATGATTCCACGATAGTGTATTGTTGTGGTGTTAGTGGACTCGTGTGCGAGAAATCAAGTTGTCAAAATTATTTAAAAAATGCAAGTTGTCTAGCCACGAGTCAAATGCTGGCTTTCCGCATGAAACCCCACAATACCTTTTGATACCTTGCATGAGTAGTTAGTCATCCTAAAGTCTTGCTGAGTACCTTCGTACTCATGTTTGCTTAATAAATGTTGCAGAGGTTGCTAATGACCCTAATGGAGGGTTCTTCGTAGACATCGACGACGACGAGTAGCTGGTGTCCCAGCTACGATCTGGCCCTACGTCGGCTCTGTAGTATAGTCAGGCCATGTGCCCTCTAGTTGCCCTATCTGTACCCAGACAGTTTATAACTCTTCCGCTGGCTTGTAATTGTATGACTGCTATTATGGGTCGTCAGACCCTTAATGTGTAATATTATGTGTGTGGCTCTTCCGAGCCTCTTAAATAAAGCTTGTATGTTTATGGTTATGTTGTGATGCCATCGATGTATCTATACATATCGGTATGCCATGCGTACGTGTGTCGTACTTGATATGTATGGGGTTCGATTACCTAGTCGTGAACTTTAGTAGCACTCCTTACAAAGAAATGCCCCTTTGTGATCCAACGAGCCTTGGTAGTTCGCTACTGCTCCGGACACATTGGTTGACCGGCATGTGTCCTTCTTAGCTGCTGTGTCAGTTCCCTTTGGGGAAATGTCACGCGATGTAATGGAGTCCTTGTAGCTTGCTACGACTCGTCTACATTCGCTGATGATCGACACCTGCTTTGTTGGGTCATGTATGCCTGTCCTTGTGCGGTACTGCCACTTTGGTTTATGACTAGACATGTCGATCCGGGTTCTTTGACATTGGATTGCTAGCGACACTATCGCATACGTGAGTCAAAAGATGCAAACGGTCCCGGCTAAGGTAAGGTTGCGACCGTGGAGTTAACCGTGCGTGAGACCACAAAGGGATGCGATGTGTTACAGGCTGGATTCCTATGGCTTAGGATCGGGGTCCCGACACTTAGATGCTTGAGTCTTTGTAGAATATTACCTTGGGGTCCCTTGGGAATCCCCAAGCTTAGGATTTTGCTTCTTCTCATTCATTTGTCCATCGGGATAATACACAAAACTCGAAAACTTCAAAAACATAAAAATCAACAAAACTTTGTGAGATCCGTTAGAATAAGCAACATATCGAATACTTTAGGTACTTATATAAGTTGATTATTATTTTTATTTTAGCATAACGTAATGTATTATAACTTCTCCATGGCTTATTGTGATAGCCCGAGACCGACGCTCCAGAAGATTTCCCTTTTAGTCCGTTATCCGTCGTGTGATTAGTTTGTTCGTTGCATTCATCATCGCATCATGAGCATCATGTGCATCGCATCGGCACTCCGTTGCCGCCAGTTTTCAAAACTGCATCCGTTGTTAGTTGTCGGTTCTCGTCGTTGTCCGTTCTGAGCCCGACCACACACGCACGCGCCCACGACATCAATTAAAACCTGTTTTAAAAGTGTGTTTAAAACTTTCTCTGATTGAGCTGAAACTTGGCGTCCGGTCTTATTTTAATATAGGTAGGTCGCTTGCCAAATTTCATCGCAACCGGAGTCCGTTTAGTACCCGAACGGTCGACCGTAGCGGCAGCGTATCCGGTCTATCGTCGGACTTTTTTGGTGTTTTAAAAATCGCGTTGCCACGCCGCACCGTTTCCCTCTCTTCCCTGTCTAACCACTCTACACAGCCACTTACCCGTCCCCGCGTGCGGAATTGTTCGATTCCGACCGCGTGGTTGGATCCGGAACGAAATTCCGCTAAACCTAGCCCCCCTTTGTCAATAAATAGACCTCTTCAAGCATTTTAGACAGCAAACCCTAGTCCACCTCGAGATTCGTGCCCTAACCCTAGCCTCCCACCTCTCTCTCTCCTCCCACCAGCCTCAGCCGCCAGGGCCCGCGGAGCCCATCGCAGGCCCGCTCGAGCCACCGCCCCGTGCGCGAGGAGCCCGAGCTCCCCGCAGCTGCGGCAGCCTCTCCCTGCCTCGAGCTTGCCCCGCGCCGTCGCCCGTGCCCCGAGCCGCCGGCCCATTTGGAGTCCTATTGCTTATGGTTTTGCTGCTGTCAATATGCCTTCAGATCAAAAACTGCAGTTTCATAAACTGTTATTTTCACTAAGTCTGAAACTGTGTGTGAGATGCCTTTTTGTGACTTCTTTTCCTGGTGTTCCATGCTTCCATGCTAGGTTATTAGTTGTATGTTGTAGTGCTTATTGCCCTCTATCTTCTCATGCCTTGGTTGAGTATATTGGATTTGTGTAGCTCGTTGTTGTGGGGCATAGAAAATGCTATGTGGCTGATTTTGACAGATTGTAGTGTTTTGTTGTTTAGCTCATAGTTGTTGAACCGTTGCTCCGTTTTGATCGTGTCCTATATGAAACTTGCTTAGAATCTCATGTAATTTCATTTTATCTTTCTGGTTGTATGTTTTGAAGTGCTCGTGACTGTCGTTGCACACATTTTGCATTCATGCCATCATATCTTGCGGTGTCCGTATCTTTTGAACCGTAGCTCCGTTGGAGATGTTCTCTATGTGTAAATTGCTTGTAAAGACGCGTAGAATCACGTGAACCTATTTGTTTTGCTGTTTAACAAAAATTTAAACATGTTAGTTCAGATATGGACAGAATTGTAAATTAACATGTGAGATCGTCTCGGAGGTGCTATATGTCATTTCCGACCTCATTTAAAATGCCTAGATAGGCATATTATTTGCGCTTCACTTCTTTCCATGTTTAATAACATTTAGTATTGCCGAGTACCTAATCGGGATAGAACTAAATAATTTATATGTTGAGTTTCATCAATATGCAACTCGTTGCATATTGAACTTCACTTAATGTGTAGCGTTTGATTGTTGTGAGTTGCCATGCCCTGTCTTGCATATATTCAGTTGTTCATGCATCATATATGTTGTGCATCGTGTGGTGAATATCGTGTGTTGATTCTTGTTTCCGGTTTGCTTCGTCTCGATAGAGTTCCGCAAGCGTGTCGGATTGTGAGGACCCGTTCGACTACATCGGTTCGTCTGCTTCACGGAGTCATTCTTCTTCCAAGTGGGATATCAGGCAAGATGACCATTTCCCCAGATACCATTACTATCATTGCCATGCTAGTATTATCGTTTCTGTCGCTATGTCTCGTTGCCTACCACATGTTAAATATCAGCCTCTCAACAATGCCAAGAAAACCTTCAACCTGTTCACAACCTAGCAAACCACTGATTGGCTATGTTACCACTTGCTTAACCATGTGTTAGTGTTGCTAGTTGCAGGTGCAGTTGCTTCCATGTGACAACATGGGTTCCTTGTTATATCACCATATTAAATGCTATTTAATTTAATGGACCTATATACTTGTTAAAAGGTGGAAGGCTCGGCCTTTCTAGCATGGTGTTTTGTTCCACCTTTGTCCCCTTAGTTTCGGCTACTAGTGTTCTGTTCCATAATTGAGCGCTCCTAACACGCTCGGGGTTGTTATGGGGACCCCCTAGATAATTCGTTTTAGATTAAAGCTGGTCTGGCAAGGCCCAGCATTGGTTCTACATTTGCCCAACATAATAATTTTGTTAATACTGAAATGCATAGGGTGTCATGAACCTGAGGAGTAATTTTACATAAACAAGGGGGGCCAATGCTGATGGTGTTGGTCCCAAACGGTCTGCCTGCGGGGACACCGCGAGCAGACTCGAGGTTTGGCACTCGTAGCTAGTTCCATCCGGTCGTGTCCTGAGAACGAGATACGAGGCTCCTATCGGGTTCGTCGACACGCCGGGCGTCCTTGCTGGATTAGTTTTACCTTTGACGAGATATCTTGTGTATCGGGATTCCGGTGATGCTTTGGGTAATCTCAGAGTTGAGGTTTTCCACTAAGGAGTCCGACGAGATCGCGATCTTCGTGATCGAGGATTTCTATGCGGCTTGTGGTAATTTTTGATGGATTAGTTGGAGCACCCCTGCAGGGTTAAATATTTCGGAAAGTCGTGCCCGCGGTTATGTGGCAACGTGGAAACTTGGTTTAACACTGGTTCTAGACAACTTGAAGTTCACTTAACTAAAACTTGCCAACTGAGTGCGTAACCGTGACTGTCTCTTTCATGAGCTCCTTCTCCGATCGAGGACAGGGTGGGGTTATGACTGACGTAGGTAGGTGTTCAGGATCATTCATTTGATCAACCGTAGTTCACGTCCGCTATGCGTAGATCTTCCACCTCTTTATTTCTTGTACTCATAAGTTAGCCACCAAATATATGCTTAGCCGCTGCTACAACCTCACCACTTAAACTTGCCTCACCCATTAAGCTTTGCTAGTCTTGATACCTTTGGAAATGAGATTGCTGAGTCCCCTATGGCTCACAGATTACTACAACACCAGTTGCAGGTACATGTAAAGGTTATTTGACGCGAGCGCGTTGATTGTTCATTTGGAGTTGCTTCTTCTTCTTCTGCATCGATCTAGGATGGGTTCCAGGCCGGCAGCCTGGGATAGCAAGGATGGACGTCGTTCTTCTTTTCTCGTTTGTTTTCGTCCGTAGACGGACCCTGCTCTTCTTCGTGATAATTATGTATTGTACTGATGTGACTATGATGTAGCTTGTGGCGAGTGTAAGCCAATTCTATATATCTCTTCTTTTCAGTACATGTACTTGTAACGATATCCATTCTTGAGAAATGACGAGATGCGCTTCTATCCCTGACGAGGCCCTCACGCCAAATTAAGGATAGGATCGCATCTTGGGCGTTCCACTTATACGCCCCGATACAATCCATATCATAATCAAAACAAACAAACTATGCAAGCAAAAATAGAATCTGCCTAAAAGAGAACAATTCATAAAGATACATTTAATTGCCATACTTCCGTAACTCAGAAAATTCTGCAAAATTAGGAAGGCGTGAAGAATTTTTTTATCAGTACTATGTAAAGAAGTTCATCTTAAATAGATGTTCCAGTAAAGTCATAGAAATTCTGCACTCGACGTCAAAGTTCCTGTTTTTGCACCGTATCAATTCTACTCATCATACAAATCATCCCAAAGGCTTTACTTGTCACAAACACTAATTAAAACATAAAAACACAATCATTACAGCAGCAACAATCATCTTATCACAAACAATTAGAAATTAAAGCAAAATTAAAGATACGTATTGGGTTGCGTCCCAACAAGCGTTATTGTTTTATGCCCGTAGCTAGGCATATTGCATAGTTTCAGGTATTGCCATCTTTGACACTCCACCCATAAGTAGCTCTCATGATTGATTCATAAGGTGGTATAATTCTCTTTCTAGGGAAGTCTTTCATTCCTTTCTTTAAGGTGAATTGTAACCTTACAGTAGTGCAGAAAAGCCTAGCTATGGCGTGGCAAAAACGGCCTTGCTCGCGTAGGCACCCAACGCCACCAATATTGCCCTAGTGTTAAAAAATAGTGTTGGCATTAGAAACAACGACACCAGTATTTGACATGTTTATGGCGTTCCTAGGAGAAAATGCCAACACTAATATATGTAAGTACTCGCATTGCATGTTAGTGCAAGGCGAGCAATTTAATTTTCAGATTTAAACCAAATGTGTACACCAGCAAGATCAAACCAAAATGACAGAATAATCAGAGTTTAGAACATTAATTAAACAATACAATTCAAATACCAGAATCTAAGTTCAACAATACCCATTTATTTGATATTATTCAGAAAAGTATATAAAGTAGGCAAATAACACAAGTACACAAGTTCAACAAAATAGGAGGTGGCAAATGTAAGCCTACTAGCTAGCTAACTCGACATTACAGCATGCGGAGTCACGATCATAGTATGGAGTAAGTGTACCATCATCATCGCTGCCAAGAGGCCTGTAGTAGGCCATGATCTTGTCACAATCGTAGTCAAGTTAGAACCTGGGTCTCTCCCGAGCTTCCATTTTGTAAGTAGTTGCAAGAGCTGTCCAACGAGGGCAACCGAAATAGGTGTGAGTTGGTGACAAGCCAATTGAATTGGGGCTATCATCATCTTTATGAGGGTGCATTGGAATCTGATGGATGCATCAAGCAGAACTCAAAACTTCTCGAAGAAGTCGCGCCTTGCCCTGCAAGGGATGACCTGAGTAAAATTGAAAAAATAACTAGTTAGACAATTTCGACCACAACTGTACCATGTGAAACTCAAGCAAAACATGTTGAAAAAAATCGTATATATACCATCTTAGTGATGAAGTATTTTGGAAGCTCAATGAAGAACTTCCTATCCTTCTGGCATCTCAAAGCACCATAGTTTTTTACAGGGGGCATCCATTAACTCTTGTCAATATCGTTGATCAAAGTAAGCACGCATAGATCATTAAACTAAATAACTAACACATCAAAATAGAACATATACTAGTAATTAAGAAATTCTACAAACGGGGCACGGTTCAAACATATATTAACGTGCATAAAGTTAAACAATCAATTCATATACGAAATAGCTAACTATATAGTGTTATGTCCATCATCTAGCAAGCTACTAGCTAGAGGGGCCGGCCTCATGGTCGTCCCTATGATGACGCTGTAGCGGTTGCACCTCCTCCTCCTCCTCCTCTACCCCGAGGTTATCCCATTCTACGAGTTACTCATCTCTCGCAAGCTCCCTCACTAATGGGTCGAACAACTGTTCCTCGGCCTGGAGGTTCTCCTTCTCCTCAACCCTACTGCATATCCTTATGTTCTCCGGTGCGAGGAACTGCGCGTACTCACGACAATTAGGAAAGTTGAGAATCGCTTTTTCCTTATGATACTCAACTGTCTTTGCATCGTAGGCGCGCGCCGCTAACTCATGGGTATCCTAGTGCCCATGTTGGTGGACGACATTATCCCGCGTGATGGTTGCGTAGTACTTAGTCCCCGTCTGTCGCACTCGCACACCATGAAACATCGGAGCCATCTGACAGTAAGTGCAACACACACACACACACACACATATATATATATATATACATTATAGACTATGTAACTACAATTATCTTAAAAAACTACACTACACAACTACACTAAAATCTGAAACTACAATTACTCTAAAAAACTACACTACACAACTACACTAAAATCTCAAACTACAATTAACCGAAAAACTACACTACACAAGTACACTAAAATCTGAAACTACACTACACAACTACACTACACAAGTACACTAAAATCTGAAACTATAACTAACCTAAAAACTACACTACACAACTACACTAAAATCTGAAACTACAATTACCCTAAAAACACTATACTACACAACTACACTAAAATCTAAAACTACAATTACCCTAAAAACTACACTACCGAACTACACTAAAATCTGAAACTACAATTACCCTAAAAACTACACTACACAACTACACTAAAATCTGAAACTACAATTGCCCTAAAAATTTACACTACGTTCTTACACTACGTACATAGAGCTACACTAAATTTGACACTACAATTACTCACCGACGATGGAGACGATGGGGTTGGCGGGTCCTTGTTGGCGGTGGTGGGCAGACACAGACGGACACCGCGGCGAGGGGACGACAACGGAGACCATGACAAGGGCACAATGATGGAGACCATGGTGAGGGGACGTCGATGGAGATGACGATGGCAGTGGAGGCGATGGGCTGATGGGTGCTTGATGCGGTAGTGGTGGAGGTGGAGACGGAGACGGCGGCCGTGTGGAATCGGAGATGGCGACGGCAGCCAGGGCCTTGGTCGTTGCCGACGGTGGCGGAGTCGGGTGATTGGGATTGATTTGGGGGTGTTTGTGTGGCGAATAGATTAGGTGTGTATACGAGCGGTTGTATTTGACACGTAGTGGTGTTTTGGTAGCATTGGCCCACGTGGTCAATTCCATTTGCTATGTATTTTGTTGTAATTTCTTATTTGTTACATTATTTAGATGATAATAACATAGATTTCATTAATTAATATGGTCTTCCTACATATATACGAGTACATTACATAAGGATGATTAACAATAAAAATTATAATTTACTACTAAATCTAGTCTAAGAACATCATCAGTGTGATAACGGCCACGAGAAGAAAAGATGCCCGTCGATCGATCTGGGAGAAAAAAGGCCAAGCATGCAAACGGTTAAAAGTGCATATCAAAGCATCTTCAATTTATTGATTTGGCCCTGCATCACATCATTCTTGAGTTGCATCTCATATATCTATCATTTCAGTGGTCCAACGGAGTAGTCAAGCAACTCGCTCACGTACTTTTGGACGAGATCAACCCGTATCCATGTGAAGCAATATTTTCGCTCTATTTTCTGTGGATCACAATATATATACACGTATTGATGTGAGCGACAATATATGAGTTGAATTGTGCAAATTATCTAAAAGTAGATTAAGATTTTTTTTGGTCATATATGCACCTTTCCACGGTTGGTTCAAATGTATAACTCTCACTCTGGATTCCATTCTGTGTGCGACATATGCTTATCAACAGGTCGTCGATAGTCGCAAAGCAACACACGTCCAGTATTTTCAACACTGGTGGCGTAGCTGTCAGAATAAACGGAAGTCGCACTGCCGCGGTGGGATGATTTGCCGAACAGGGGCGACTGCATTGGCCGTGGGGAGCTCATGGCGTAGCCAACAGGGCCAGGCGGGAGATCGGCGTGGGCGGCTGAGTCCCAACCTTTCGAAATGCTTCGCCTACATAGGTCCATAAGTAAGAGAACCTATAAGTAGTTACGGAGAAGAATTGGAAGTGAATGTATTTTGAAAACCCATGTACACTAGTTTATATAGGCCAAACTTAGTGGTGGCGTTCACGAGTAACGAATGACAACACTATATAATATATCTGTGGCGTTGCCGCACATCCATGTCACCAATATATTCCGACTGGTCAGCTAAGCATGGCCCACATTTCGGCAGAGTTCCTCTCTGAGTCCATGCCAACACAAAATACACAAAGTTGGTGAACCAATTCATCCAACACCATCGCTATTTGAAAAAATTAGTGCTGGCATCGCGTCAAATTAGGGCGCCACCAACGTAAGTTGTGGCTAGCCGTTTCTCCACTAGTGTTATGTTTCCCTCTTTCATGTCAATGATTGCACCTATAGTTCGTACGAAGGGTCTTTCAAGCATAATGGGACAAGTACGATTGCAATCAAAATCAAGCACAATAAAGTTACACGCACATAATTTTTATTTGCAATTATAAGTACATCATTAGTTCTACCTAAGGGTTTCTTAATGGTAGATTCCCTAAAATGCAAGTTTAGGGAACACTCTTCAATATTAGTGAGACCAAGCACATCACATACAAATTTAGGTATAGTTGAAACACCAGCACCAAGGTCACACAAAGCATTGCATTACTATATATTTATCTTAATTTTGATAGTAGGTTCCCACTCATCATGCAACTTTCTAGAAATAGAAACTTCAAACTCAAGTTTCTCATCACAAGCTTTTACGAGAGCTTCTACTATATGTTGAGTAAAAGCTTTGTTTTGTTCATAAGCTTTGGGTGAGCTAATAATGGGTTGCAGTAAGGAAATACGTTCTACTAAAGAGAAATTATCATAATTAAAGTCCTTGTAATCCAAGATAGTGGGCACATCACTAGTTAAAGTTTTGACCACTCCGAACTCACTTTTTCAGTTTTAGCATAAAAATCATCACCCTCCAAGCAAATGGGATGCTCCTTAACTAGAGGTGACTCATCTCTAGCCCCTTTATCATTAATATTCAGAGAAGTAAAGAAATATTCAATAGGAGAAGTACCACCCATTTTAAGATCGTCATCATCATTCTGGTAAAAAACGGGTGGAAGAGCTTTTTCTAGGAACTCTCGCTTAGCTTTCAACTTAGCGGCACTCTCCTTACTTTCATTAAAATAAGCTTGGATAGATTTAATAGTCTCGTTAAAAGCATTTTTAGGAGGCAAATCTTTACTTTTAAGAGTTTCTACATCAAGAGCAATTCTATCCATGTTTTTAGCCAAAGTGTCAAGAACATGCAATTCTTCTTCGACCATAGTATTGAAAACTTTTTGAGAATTGATGTATTCCTTAATTGTTTTCTCAAGATTATAAGGTATCCTATTAGAATTTGTAGAAGAATTTCCATAAGAATTACCATGAGAATTTCCATAGTTATTAGAGAAATTACCGGGATACAACCTAGAATTGAAATTACCTCTATAAGCATTGTTGTTAAAATTATTTCGCGAGACAAAGTTCACATCAAGAGCAACATTATTTTGTTCAATAAAAGTAGACAAGGTCATATAATTGGGATCAAGATGAGTATTTTTATTAGCAACCAAATTTGTAAGAGCATCCACTTTTTCACTCAGAGTAGCGATTTCCTGAAAAAAAATTACCTTCTTACTAGTTGGAGCTCTCTCGGTATGCCATTGAGAATAATTCGTCATGATGTTGTCAAGAAGTTTTGTGGCCTCTCCTAAGGTCACATCCATAAAGGTACCACCTGCAGCGGAATCTAGAAGATTCCTAGACACAAAGTTTAGTCCAGCATAGAAGTTTTGGATAATCACCAAAACCGCCTTCAGCGGCTGCAGCGATACTAAAAACCGCCTTCAGCGGCTGCACACAAAAGAACAAACAATTTGCACCCAACGTGGGCAAGAGTGTTGGCAATCCCCATGGTCTCGTTATTTGCAAGTGAGTAAGATGTGTAGATAATTGTAAATTGCAAAATAAAATGAAAACAAGCAAATGGCAGCACGATATTTAAGGTTTTGTAAATATATGGTGAATAGACCCCGGGGCCATAGTGTTCCATAGTGGCATCTCTCATGTAAACAAGATACGGTGGGTAAACAAATTACTCTTGGGCAATTGATAGAAAAGCATGTAGTTATTCTATATTCATGGGATTGATCATGTGTATATAGGCACCACATCCATAAAAAATAAGCCAACTCCTGATGGCACTTATTACTATTACTCCACTCATCAACCGCTATCCAACATGCATCTAGAGTATTAAGTATAATAGAGTAATGCATGGAGAACAATGACATGATGTACAGAAAGTAAACTCAAGCAATATGAATAAACCCCATTGTGTTACCCTTAGTAGCAACACCACAAATATGCATCTCGTCCCCTTTTGTCACTGTCATATAGAAACTCGCCCGGTTGAACGTACTACAACACACCTCTCTCACCAAAGAAACATCAATCTAATTGGCCAAACTATTTCAATAGTCCGGGGAGAATTACGATGCTATCATAATCATGCACATAAGAATCATATTATAATTCAGAGAAGACTTGAATATTTATCATGAATAATCTTAACATAACCCACAATTCATCGGATCCCAACAAACGCACCGCACAAAAGGATTACATCATATGGATCAAAGCAAAGATGCGATAATCATTGTATTGATGATCAAGAGAGAGATATTGCTATCTAGGTACTAGCCATGGACCCGTAGGTTTGTGGTTAACTACTCACACATCATCATGAGGGCAATAAGGTTGATGAAGAGGCCCTCTGTGATTGATCCCCCCTCCAGAAAATTGCCGGAACGGAGCTCCAGATGGCCTCCCATAGGAACAGAGACTTGCAGCGACGTAAAAAGTGTTTCAGGATTGCCTCTAGAGTTTTGGTGATATACGAGAATTTATAAGCCACAGAACGGAGCCGGGAGAGCCTCGAGGGGCCCACAAGCCATCAGGGCGCCCCCAGGCCACGTCGTGTTGGCTTGTGGGGTCCATGGGTGGAACCTAGCCTTCTTCCAATACTCATTGGTCTTCTTTTGGTCGAGAAAAAATCTCCAAAAAGTTTTAGGTCAATTGTAATTACTTTGGTATTGAAAAATTGAAAAGTGAAAAACATGCACAAAACAACAACTAGCACTAGGCACTAGGTCAATAGGTTAGTGCTCCAAAATAATATAAATGGGTAAATAAATACCCAGAAATTATCCTAGAATGATAATATATCACCATAGAACAATTAAAAATTATAGATACATTCGAAACATATCAATGACCATCTGAAAATTCAAGGTATAGTACCTCAGCCCACACCTCCGGGTACGCCGCAGAGAAATGGTGTGTGAGAAGGAGAAATTGAACCTTGTTGGACATGGTCTGATCAAGGATGAGCAAGTCTGATTTACGCCTGTTATTCTGGGGATACACTCTAGAAATTGCAACTTTCACACTTAACAGGGTACCATCAAAATCTGTAGACAAGACACCACATGAGATGTGGATTGGAAAGAGTCCTAGTTTGTCTTTTCTAAAGATTTGAGGTTGTGAAGAATTTTTCAAGCGACTCATGTTGGACAAGTTTACAACCAAGTCGGATAAATGCATATTCAGGGATCCGAGGGAAACCTTGGGATACAACTTCTACAACCAAGAAGAGAACGAAGTGTTTGTTGCTCGGAATGGGGTTTTCCAAGAGAACGAGTTTCCTAGTCAGGAAGCCATTGAGAGAATGGTGCAACTCAAAGAAATGGACGACTCGACTGGTGATGATATCATATCGGAGTCAGTTAGAGAACCCGTAGTGGAGTCAGCACCGGAGCCACAAAGGTCGGGTCGATTGCGGAGAGTACATGATGCGTTGTTGCTAGAAAGCGACGAGCAGAAAACAACAACTTGTTGGAATTATGCCCTAGAGGCAATAATAAATATAGTTATTATTATAATTCCTGTATCAAGATAATCGTTTATTATCCATGCTATAATTGTATTGAATGAAGACTTATATACATGTGTGGATACATAGACAAAACACTGTCCCTAGCAAGCCTCTAGTTGGCTAGCCAGTTGATCAAAGATAGTCAGAGTCTTCTGATTATGAACAAGTTATTGTTGCTTGATAACTTGATCACGTCATTAGGAGAATCACGTGATGGACTAGACCCAAACTAATAGACGTAGCATATTGATCGTGTCATTTGGTTGCTACTGTTTTCTGCGTGTCAAGTATTTGTTCCTATGACCATGAGATCATATAACTCACTAACACCGGAGGAATGCTTTGTGTGTATAAAACATCGCAACGTAACTGGGTGACTATAAAGATGCTCTACAGGTATATCCGAAGGTGTTCGTTGAGTTAGTATGGATCGAGACTGGGATTTGTCAGTCCGTGTGACGGAGAGGTATCTCGAGGCCCACTCGGTAATACAACATCACACACAGACTTGTATTACGGAACGAGTAAAGAGACTTGCCAGTAAACGAGATTGAAATAGGTATGCGGATACTGACGATCGAATCTCGGGCAAGTAACATACCGAAGGACAAAGGGAATGACATACGGGATTATATGAATCCTTGGCACTGAGGTTCAAACGATAAGATCTTCGTAGAATATGTAGGATCCAATATGGGCATCCAGGTCCCGCTATTGGATATTGACCGAGGAGTCTCTCGGGTCATGTCTACATAGTTCTCGAACCCGCAGGGTCTGCACACTTAAGGTTCGACGTTGTTTTATGCGTATTTGAGTTATATGGTTGGTTATCGCATGTTGTTCGGAGTCCCGGATGAGTTCACGGACGTCACGAGGGTTTCCGGAATGGTCCGGAAACGAATATTGATATATAGGATGACCTCATTTGATTGCCGGAAGGTTTTCGGAGTTACCGGGAATGTGCCGGGAATGACGAATGGGTTCCGGGTGTTCACCGGGGGGGGCAACCCACCCCGGGGAAGCCCATAGGCCTTGAGGGTGGCGCACTAGCCCTTGGTGGGCTGGTGGGACAGCCCAAGAAGGCCCTATGCGCCAAAGGATAAGAAATCAAAGAGAAAAAAAAGGGGAGGTGGGAAAGGAGAGAAGGACTCCACCTTCCAAACCTAGTTGGATTCGGTCTGGCAGGGGAGGACTTCCCCCCCCCCTTCGCTCGGCCGACCCCCTTGGGGCTCCTTGAGCCTCAAGGCAAGGCCCCCCTCTCCCACCTATATATACAGAGGTTTTAGGGCTGATTTGAGACAACTTTGCCACGGCAGCCCGACCACATACCTCCACGGTTTTTCCTCTAGATCGCGTTTCTGCGGAGCTCGGGCGGAGCCCTGCCGAGATCAGATCACCACCAACCTCCGGAGCGCCATCACGCTGCCGGAGAACTCATCTACCTCTTTGTCTCTCTTGCTGGATCAAGAAGGCCGAGATCATCGTCGAGCTGTACGTGTGCTGAACGCGGAGGTGCCGTTCGTTCGGCACTAGATCGTGGGACGGATCGCGGGACGGTTCGCGGGGCGGATCGAGGGACGTGAGGATGTTCCACTACATCAACCGCGTTCACTAACGCTTCTGCTATGCGATCTACAAGGGTACATAGATGTAATGCCCCAAGTGTAAACCTTCCCTATTTGGAACCTATTGCAAGTGGGTCCACCTTGTCATGGTTATGATGATGTCATTTTGAGCCATGATTTCATGTGTTGTCACCTTATTAATGTCTCTCCCTTGCATGCATGCATACCATGTTGTTCATGCCATGTGTTCTTGTTGTTGCAATGTGCTCTTATGATTCCATGTGTTGCCTTGTGTTGTGTGCATGTGATATATAGCTTGGGTGAGGTGATGCATGTGATAGTGTATGCTTAGGTTTCAAAAATCATCATCACCCCTCTCTCTATTTCCCCTATGTCAAGATTCTCTTCTTCCTTTCCTCTTTTGAAAATGCTCATGTGTTAGCTTAGAATTATGGTGGATGAGATGTGTGATTTGCTGATTTTGATCACGGGTTTAAAAGGGGTAAGCAACTACAAACAACCCCTACCATGGGTGTTTTGTTAAATAAATGCTTGCTCCTAAATTCTTGTTCTCATTTTTATTACATAAGTCTTGTTTTTACATGTCCAGAAACAAGTGCTATTTTATTTTTTAGCACTTGTATTTTTTTCCTTGTGGTTTTGTTTTCTCCCTGTCATTTATTTGTTTCCTGTAAATGGAAAGAGCTAGGGGCGTTCCTCTCCCCTATCTGGCGCCACCCTGTGGGCGTCTAACCACAGGACGGCCCACTTCTCTCTTTCCCTCGCGCGCTAGGCCCGTGGCTTTTTCTCTTCTACTTCCTAACACCGTCCCCCTCGCTGCACCTTTCGGTCAGAACGAGAGAGAGAGAGGAAGTTGACACCGTGAGCAGCAACGTCGAGGCCCCCTTAAATTGCGTTGGCGTCCGTGCCTCCCCTCTCCTAGGGTTCCTCTTCCCCTCAGCCGCCGCCGCCACCTCTCCCCATCCCCATCTCCATCTCTTCTTCTTATTCCCTTGTAAGTTTGTAGGTTAGAAGCAGAGAGAGAGAGAGAGGAAGTAGCTCGCCGCGTCTACCCTGTCTTCGTCGCCGTCCGGCGAGTCCGCCATGTCCAGGGGCTCGGGGGTGCACCCCGCGCTCCATTCCCGCCGTCGCTGAGGACGAGCAGCGTCCTCACCGACGAGCTCGACCTCGTCAACGGCTCGGCCCCGGTGGTCTCTCCGTCCTGCTTCGGGTCGACAGGGCAGGGACTTCTCCGAGGATCTTCTTCCTCTCCGGCCGCCCTCCTCCTCCGATCGGTTCCTCCGTCCTTCCCCAAGGTGAGCATATCACCTCCCCCTCCTTCTTCCTCCTCGGTTCCGTCTTAGGTCCGCCGTGGTGGTGCGCCGTGCTTCTCTGTCAGGTAGCCGGTATATGGGTGCAGGGTGGTCGTGTCGGGGCGTCTAGGTGGAGCTAGGTGCAGTAGCAGTGGATCTCTAGGGGCCCCCTTCTCCTCGTTTTGCTCCGGCCTCCGGGAGCAGTAGCAGCACGATGAGGCAACCGGCGATCTCTCCGTCGCGTGCTTCTCTGTCAGTAGATCGACAGCAGGGTGGTGTGTGTGTGGTGCAGTAGATGGGCGATGTCGTGTTGTGTGTGTTCGTAGCAGGGATCTTCCCAGCGTAGCAGTAGATCAGCAGCAGTAGCGCTACCCTCCTCGCAGCGCAGCAGCTTCAGCAGGTCGTGCCAGCAGAGTCCCTCCCGCCGGTGACTCTACGTGTGGAGAGAGCAGGCAGTAGCGGTAGCATACCTTGCTCATCGCCTCTGCTCCGTCAGTCGTCGTATCGTAGCGCAGTGGTAGATGCGTGTTTGTGTTATCGTCAGGTGCAGGGATCGAATCTCAGCAGGAGCATCCCCCCTTTTTTGTTTCCTTTTCTGTTTTGCCAGCAGAGAGCGCGGCAGCCTAGTTTCCTTGTTAAACTGCTCTGTTCTGTCGAGCGTGTAGGCACAACAGGGTGGTTTGCACCCATGTGCAGTACCAATAGGTCTCAGGTTTGAACCCAGAGCCTACCCCCTATTTTTCCCCTTGTCTTTCCTTATGTTCCTTTGCTGTTTTTGATTTTCTTGCAGCCCTGTTCATTGTAGTATTTGAGGTGTGCTTGCACATGAGAGCTTATTGTTTTCCTTCTCACTTCAGCTAGTAGGAGTGGTGTTCTGCTAGCCTTGTGAAACCCATGATGGTTTCACTTGTGTGTGTGTAGATACACTTGGTAGGAGTTTATGTAGGTTGTTTTGTTACTTGTAAGATGGTGTGCATTAAGGTGTGTGAGTTTGCACTAGGGCAGCATGTGTAGTCACATCTTATGAGCTTTAGTGTGGGCTATGTTGTGCTTGTAGTTTTATTTGCATGTATAGATTTAGTGGAGTGTGATTTTGGGTGTGGATGCCTCCCCCTCACCACATGTATTTGGTGTGTATGTGATGCACTAGGTTGCTAGCTATGATTAGCATGTGTAGGTGGAGTTTGCTAGTTAAGCATGGGTAGATTCTTATGGGGGTTGCACCTTGTGGGGGACATGACTCCAAGGGTGTTCCTTGTGGTGCATGTGAGAGTGTGCAGCATCACATGCCCATATGTGAGGGTGTGCATACTCTCTTGTTAGCATAGGAGTTATATTATTTGTTGTGCTTGATGCTAGTGATAGTGTGGTAGATGTGTTGGTGTCGTTGATGTGCATGACACAAACATGGGGTTCAAACCCCCATGTCACTTTGTCATTGTGCCCATGAACTCTACCTTGGTAGTTGTTGTCTTAGTAGGGTGCTTTATGGAGTTGCATATTCAGTTTTGTTGCAAGTTTGATCTTTGATTCCATGGAATAGGTGGAGCGCAAGGGCATGAGTTTTTTAGTAATAGTAGTCGGGGTTTTGCTCTACACCATAGTGGTGTCAATTACGTCTTGGTGTTATGTGTGTACAAACTATGCCTAGACCAAGTGGGCATGTGGCTGAAAAATTCCAGATTAGTGAACTCTGAAATTTCACTAAGTCTGGGATGCTGGAAACATTTTCTTCTCTTATAAATGAGGATGTGCTGGTCATTCTTTTGCGAACTAGCCTTAGTTCAGTGCTAGGATTTTGAACCTGGTATGTTTGTGGATCTCCCTGTCAAATTTCAAATCATTTGGAGGCAAGTATGTTGTGTTTTGGTTTTTGTCAAAAAGCTTCAGAACAGAGACAGAAACTCAGGTGCAGGAATTTTCACTAAGTCCCTGAGATCTGATGGTTTTTGGAACGTTTGGGGCCTTGTATCTTCTAGAGTTTAATTCCTTTTGCTGTGATTATTGCTGGTGCTTGTAGTGTTCTTGGTTGGGAACAGCCACATATATTATTTGTTATGTTTGAAGACCTGTAGCTATGTTGCATGCAGCTCCCAAATAGCTTAGATGCAGATTATGGCAGATTATGTAGTTTTGTCATTTTGATCAATGTGTGTGCTTAATTGTTGTTGTGGTGTTCTTCCTTGCTCCAATCCATTCATGTTGGGTTGTTACATGTCTTGGCAACCTGAGAAAACCAGATTTGTGCCATTTGAGTCTGTGGTGTTGAATCTTCCACGTAGAGCTTCATATATTGTTTCGTTGATTCCCGTTGATCCGTAGCTCCGTTTGCAATGTTCTTTATATGGGTTTGCACCGTTTTCACGAGCCGCATCTGTTCATGTCATTCTCATGCATGTAAAAATAGCTTAGTGTACATTTCTGTCCAGAAACTTGCAGTAGTTTATTTTGCTTATGCTAGTGATAGAAATAGTGGAGCATGCTCAAATTTCATCTCATGCATCATGTGATTGTTGCATCTTGTGGTGCTGCTGTTCATTGGCTGTTATTCTTATGTTGGGTAGCACCGGGATCGGAGAACGAATACGTGGAGTCAGGAGAGTACGTGAAGGACGATCCAGAACCATTCCAAGCTGAGGATATCACACGCAAGATGATATGACCTTGATTCCATCTCTAGACTTGTTATCTTAGTTTCGTTTCCATGTCATATTGCTCGCTGCCTACGACTGAAATTAAATTGCCTCTTCATATGCCATGAGCCCAAACACCGTACTCCTTCCTAGCAAACTTGTATGGCTAAGTAGGCTTGCTCAGCTACTAATGTTAGCGTTGCTAGTTGCAGGTGCTTTGTCTCATGTGACAACATGAGCTTTGATATCATTATCTTAAATTCTGTTATTTATTTAATGCACCTATATACTTGGTAAATAACTGGAGGCCTAGCCTTTTTTCGGGTGCTTTGTTCCGTTATTGCCGCCTTAGTTACCGGTTACCGGTGTTTGATTCCATAATGATCGCTCGTAACACGTTCGGGGTTGTTATGGGGACCCCCTTGATAAATCGCGTAGTGCTAAGACTTGTACGGCAGGACCCGACAATGGGGTTAATTTGCTAATCACTTAATAATTAACTTCATAGGGAATAGCTACCCCGAGGATTCTAATCAACAGCCCGGGCCAGTGCTCCTCATGAGTGTTGGTCCAACCCAGAGTAGCTTATTACGCTCCCCGGGGCAACTCGGTGTTTTGGCGTGGTAACCATCACTCATCCGGCGTGTCCTGAGACTGAGATACGCGGCTCTTATCAGGGTCGTCGACACGTCGGGAGGTCCTGGTAGTCTTGTCTTACCTTAGCGGTATATCTTACGTATAGGAATTCCAATGAAGCTATGGTTTCCCCAAGAGTTGAGGTTTTCCTCTAAGGAATCCGACGAGATCACGAGATTCGTGATAGAGGATGCCTTTGCGGCCTGTGTTCGTTTGTGATGAACTAGTTGGAGCACCCCTGCAGGGTTTAATCTTTTGGAAAGCCGTGCCCGCGGTTATGTGGCTACTTGGAATATTTTGTTAACATCCGGTATTGGAGAACTTAAACATAAACTAATAAAACTGCCAAATGTGTGCGTAACCGTGACTGTCCCTTCGAAGATCTCTCTTCGGTCGGGAACACGATGGGGTTACGAATGCCGTAGGTAGGTGTTCAGGATCACTTAGTGATCAAGTAAACCCGACCGTTATCATAGACCACCTTCCCTTCTACTTTGCGTAAGTTAGCCACTTAATCAAGCATAGGTGGCTACAGCCTGATACACTTCAACCCTACCTTACCCAATAACATGACTAGTTCTCGCACCAAGGTCTTAGATTGCTGAGTCCCCGTGGCTCTCGGATTCCTCCGAAACTCCCAGCAGGTACAGGTACCCCAGAGATAGATGATCCCGACGTCACCCAGCTGGCGTGACAGTACGACGAGGAGACATACTGCCTCTACGTGAACTATCCGGAGGACTGAGGCGTGGTCGTGATCGTGGGCCTGCAGCAGGGCAGCATAGGATTTTCCATGTTTTGTAGTCCGTATCGGAACTACCTTGATTGTATCTGTGTTGTACTCTGAGTTTAATAATAAGACAGTTGAATCCCGAATTGTTTACTTTTATTACTATTGTGCTATGTTACCTGCTTGCGAAACGCTTAGATGCGCTTCTTTCCTTTTCGGGGGCCTTGACCCCCAGATCGGAAAGGACCGCATCTTGGTCGTTACAGTAGATCGGAAATCCCCTCTCGTAGATGGATATCACCATGATAGGTCTTCGTGCGCGTAGGAAATTTTTTGTTTCCTATGCGACATTCCCCAACACAACTAGCACCGGAGCTACGAAGGTCGGGTATGCGTAAGCAATGGTGATCCTAGATTTCAAGGCATGGCTAGAGGCCAAGAGATCTGAGTTAAAGTCCATGGATGACAATCAAGTGTGGGCCTTGGTTGATCAGCCGCGTGGTGTAATTGCCATTGGTTGCAAATAGGTCTTTAAGAAGAAAACCGACGTGGATGTAAATATTTATATCCTTAAAGCCCGACTTGTTGCTAATGGTTGTGGACAAGTTCAAGGAATTGACTATGACGAGAACTAATCGCCGGTAGCGATACTAAAATCGGTTAAGATCATACTAGTTATATCTGCATATTTTGATTATGAGATATGGCAGATGGATGTCGAAACGGCTTTCCTTCATGCAAATTTAAAATAGGAAGTATACATGATACAACCCCAAGGTTTATTAATCCAACTAACGATAGTAAAATATGCAAGCTGAAGAGATCCATTTAAGGATTGAGGCAAGCAACTCGGAGTTGGAATATTTTTTTGATGAAGTCATCATTGACCTTGGTTTCATCAAGAACGAAGATGACTATTGTTTAATCAAGAAGTCTAGTGGGAACTCGGTAGTATATTTGATCATGTATGTGGATGACATACCGCTAACCAAAAATGATGTTTTGATGCTAAACTTAGTCAAGGAATCATTGAATGGCAAGTTTTCAATGAAATACCTTTGAGAAGCAGTGTACATTTCACGCATCAAGATCTATAGAGATAGTCTGAGGAGGCTATTCAACTTAAGTTAGAGCACGTACATAGACAAAGTGTTTAAGCGGCTCAACATGAGTGAGGTCAACAAAGGGTTCTTGCGTGACTCACATGGTATAAGGCTAAGCAAGACTCATAGTCCTATGACTTCTGATGACCAAAACTGGATGAGTAGGATTCCGTATGCTACGGCAATAGGATCCATGATGTATGACATGCTATGTACTCGACCCGATGTTGCCTATGTAATAATCTTAATAAGTAGATAAGAGGCTGACCCATTGAGAGTCACTCGGCAGTGGTGAAAGCTATTCTGAAGTACGTGAAAAGGACTAAACAGATGTTCCTAGATTATGGAGGTGAGGAGGATCTCAACATAACGGGTTACGCTGATGCTAGTTTCCAAACCGACAAGGATGATTGTCGATCGCAAACAGGATTTGTGTATGTCCTAAATGGAGGTGAGCTGGACGAGTTCCAAGCAAGATACGGTGGCCGACTCCACAATAGAGGTCAAATACATTGCGACTTGTGAAGCCGCAAAGGAAGGTGTTTGGATTTAGAAGTTCCTCGAAGATCTTGGTGTGTTCCCGGGCTGATCAAAACCGTTGGACCTTTATTGTGATAAGTTACGTGCCATCGCACACGCTAAGGAGCCAAGACTACACCACAAGACCAGGAGCATTGACCAAAAATATCACTTGATACAAAAGCTATCGGTGTTTACTCAGGACATCAGCCATGGGTAGGCTAAACATGAGTGGTGGGAACCGAAAGGACACCGGCGGGCTCAGGGAACGGGGTTAGTATAAGCGAGGAACGCACGATGTACCCAGGTTCAGGGCTCTCCGTAGAGATAACACCCCTAGTCCTGTCGGAATGGATAACACACCAAAGATGTTACAGTGTGCTCCTTGAGCTGTTCGATGGAGGAGGAAGAAGGAGCTGCCGGCTCGCGTCTACCTCTCCTGTATGGGTGTGTGTATGAGCAATTGACCGACCCTCTGCATGGAGGGGGTCGAGGGGTTTTATAGATGAACCCACCGACCTACAATAAGGATAAAAGTACAAAGGAAGGACCCGCCGGGCAGCCTCGTCGGCTGGCCAGGGGGTCCACAGTGGTCTTGTCTTGTCGGTGGAGGGGCCCGCCGGCTACAAGGTTCCATCTGGCCATGGGACCCATCGGCCAGCCAATGAAGCTCTCGTGAAAGGCCGACACATGACACGTGTAGTACGTCCAACGTCGTTTTGCGAGATTCGTCATGGGTCGCCAGTAGGGCCGTCTCCACTGTAGCCACACCAAGCTTGGTAATGGAGTGGATGCTGACGGGCCGACACTGTGCGGGGTTGACGGATCGGAGCCGGAGTAGTTTAGCGACATGGCTACTGACACTGTATCTGTCGTGTGCTCCAACCTTGTACCTGTGCTGACGTGTATTCACCTTTAATCCTAGGGTCCCGTCATAGCCTACGATCTGATGTGACTTGAGCTCCCTGGCCGGCTAGCAGCCTCGCTAGCCGGCCTAGGAATGACTGTCTCGCCCCTAGCCGGCACACGTTTCCGAGGCGGCCAGAAGGAGGTAGCCATCTCGCCCCTAGCCGGCAGGTGATTCCTAGCCAGCCAGGAGGAGCTGGCCGTCTCGGCACTAGCCGGCAGGGGCTTCCTAGCCGGCCAGGAGGATTTGGTCGTATGGAGAGAGTTGCGGTTTCCCCTTAATCTTGAATGCAAAGGAGTAGGATCGATGAGCATAACCCGGGGTTATCCCTCCGTCAGTAGTCCTCGAAGCAGGGGAGGTCCGCCGCCTCAGAGCGAAAGGCCTCGCCGGCTTGAGTTCTTTGATGACGATCTTCTTAGGCCGCCTGTAGCAGGAGGCGCCGGGTCGGAAGCCGGCTGGCTTCCAAGGGACGCCTCGGCTTCGCCGCAAGAAGCGATGTTGCGCCACGTGCCAGGCCCCGGGCCTGACGTGATGATTAATTGAACACGTGACGGGACTGGGCCTGCTCCCTGGGTCCCGCCACGATGCCCCCACGGCCCCTGTGTGAGCGGATCCTCTGTGGATTGCTCCGCGACGGTTGGGCTCCATGGGGTGTAAATGCGCCCATAGTAATCGGAGGAGGTGGGGATCATGCGCACCGGATCCCCACCCTACGATCTCTTGTGGTGGTTTAAATGAGGTGCGGGGGCGTCGAGGAGGCCATTCGCTCCCTTCTCGCCCCGCACCAACACCCCTTCCTTCCCTGAGCCAGAGAAAGAAGAGCGCTTCTTTGCCTTTGCCGCCGCTCGAGCCATTGTCGTCGGCCGCCACCAGCACCATCTCAGCCTCCACCACCACCCACCATGTCCAGGAGTGCCCCAAAGAAGGGGTAGTTCTGAGGCGCTTGGGTGGGCAGCGACATTTGCGACGGCAACATCGACGCGCTCCGCGACCGCCGCATGCTGCCTCCAGCAAACCTCGTGGCGGCGCGGGTGCCCGGTGCCGAAGCAGCCCCGACCCCTTAGAAGGGCGAGGTGGTAGTGTCCGAAGAACACTTTTACCGTGGCTTCGGCCTTCCGGCGACTGATTTCTTCGCCCGCTTCCTCACCTTCTTCGGCCAGCAGCCGCATCACTTGGCGCCCAACACCATCATCCAGCTAGCCGCCTTCGTCGTCCTGTGCAAAGGATTCATGGGGATTGAACCCCGCTTGGACATGTGGCGGAAGTTGTTCTTCTTCAAGCAGCAATCCACGACGATGGACAAGGCCGAGGCGGCGAAGCTTACGGGCCCCAAGCCGATGACGCCGTGCGGCACCGCACTGGTACGTCACCGGATGTCGTCCGGCTTCCCTCAGATGCCGCTGCAAGATTCTGTCAAGATGTGGCAGAAGGGGTTCGTACTTCTCAAACAACAACGCGAGAAATTGACACGTTGACGGAGATTGGGCTTGCGTTGCTTTTTCCCTTGAAGAGGAAAGGGTGATGCAGCACAGGAGCAGTAAGTATTTCCCTCAGTTTGAGAACCTAGGTATCGATCCAGAAGGAGGGTCTCGTCAAGTCCAGAGTACCTGCGCAAACACAAACAAGCTTGCACCCAATGCTTCAAAGGGGTTGTCAATCCCTTCAAGATTGTTTACAAAGTGAGATCTGAAGGCAGAAAGTGCAACGAAGTAAAAAGTGTAAGGCTGAAAATATGGTGTGAAGTAGACCCTGGGGGCCATAGTGTTCACTAGAGGCTTCTCTCAAAATAGCAAGTATTACAGTGGGTGAACAAATTACTGTCGAGCAATTGATAGAACCGCGCAAAGTCATGATGATATCTAAGGCAATGATCATACATATAGGCATCACGTCCGAGACAAGTAGACCGATACTTTCTGCATCTACTACTATTACTCCACATATCGACCGCTATCCAGCATGCATCTAGTGTATTGAGTTCATGACGAACAGAGTAACGCTTTAAGCAAGATGACATGATGTAGAGGGATAATCTCAAACCAATGATGAAAACCCCATCTTTTTATCCTTGATGGCAACAACATGATGCGTGCCTCGCTACCCCTTCTGTCACTAGGTGAGGTCACCGCACGGTATGAACCCGAAGCCAAGCACTTCTCCCATTGCAAGAATCATAGATCTAGTTGGCCAGACAAAACCCACAACTTGAAGAGAATTACAAGGATATGAAATCATGCATAAGAGAGATCAGAAGAAACTCAAATAAGATTCATGGATAATCTGATCATAAATCCACAATTCATCGGATCTCGACAAACACACCGAAAAAGAAGATTACATCGGATAGATCTCCATGAAGATCATGCAGAACTTTGTATTGAAGATCCAAGAGAGAGAAGAAGCCATCTAGTTACTAGCTATGGACCCGTAGGTCTATGGTGAACTACTCACGAATCATCGGAGAAGTAATGGTGTTGATGAAGATGCCTTCCGTGTCCGAATCCCCCCCCCTCCCGCAGGGCACCAAGACGTGCCCCAGATGGGATCTTGCGGAGGGAGAAGCTTGCGGCGGCGGAAAAGTGATTACGATGCTCCCCTGATTTTTTGGGAATATTTGGGAATATATAGGCGCAAGATCTAGGTCAGGGGACCTCCAGGGCGCCCACAAGCCTAGATGATGCGCCCCCTGGCCACGGGGTGGGGCTTATGGGGCCCGTGGGGCTCTTCTGGCTTGGCTCCCAAGTCCTCCGATCTTCTTCCTTCCAGAAAAATTCTTTTCGGGGATTTTCTTCCGTTTGGACTCCGTTTCAAAATGAACTCTGAAAGGGGTCAAAAACATGGAAAAAACAAGAACTGACACTTGGCACTGAATTAATAAGTTAGTCCCAGAAAATAAATAAAAGGCATGCAAAACATGCAAAGTTTGACAAGATATTAGCATGAAACCATCAAAAAATATAGATACGTTGGAGACGTATCAAGCATCCCCAAGCTTAACTCATGCTCGTCCTCGAGTAGGGAAGTGATAAAGAATGAATTTTTGATGTGGAATGCTACCTAGCATAGTTGTCCTTTGCAACTTATTTCACGTGATATGAATGTTCAGATCCGTAAGACTCAAAACAATAGTTTGCTATTGACATGAAAACAGTAATACTTCAAGCAAACTAGCAAAGTAATCATGAACTTTCGAAATAACAAGGCCAAAGAAAGTTATCCCTACAAAATTATATAGTCTGGCCATGCTCCATCATCCTCACACAACTAATGTAAATCATGCACAACCCCGGAATTGGCCAAGTAATTGTTTTCGCAATCTTACTTTCTCAAACTTTTTATAACTATCACGCCATACATGAGCGCGAGCCATGGATATAGCACTATAGGTGGAATAGAGTGTGGTGGTGGTTGTGAGAAAAAAAAGGAGGAGATGGTCACATTGACTCGGCGTATCAATAGGCTATGGAGATGCCCATTAATAGATATCAATGTGAATGAGTAGGGATTACCATACAAGAGATGCACTAGAGCTATAGGTATATGAAAGCTCAAAAGGGAAACTAGTGGGTGTGCATCCAACTTGCTTGCTCAGGAAGACCTAGGGCAATTTGGAGGAAGCCCATCATTGGAATATACAAGCCAAGTTATATAGTGAAGATTCCCACTAGAATATGGTAGTGACAAAGCAAGAAGCTCTCAATCATGAAGAACATGGTGCTATCATGAAGCACAAGTGTGGGAAAAGATAGTAGCATTGTCCCTTCTCTCTTTTTCTCTCTTTTTTTTATTTGGGCTCTTAGGCCTCTTTTTTATTATTTTATTTTCTCTTTTTTTGTTTTGGGCTCTTTGGCCTCTTTTTTTTTATTTCCTCACATGGGACAATGCTCTAATAATGATGATCATCACACTTTTATTTACTCATAGCTCGAAGATCACAATGATGATGACTCCATAGGAAATGCCTTCGACAGTGTACCGGGGTGTGCAACGATCTACTATGATTATGCAATGGCAATATGAGAGTGACGGCACAAGTCATGAGACGGAACGGTGGTAGTGTCATGGCAATATATCTCGGAATGGCTATGAAAATGCCATAGTAGGTAGGTATGGTGGCTGTTTTGAGGAAGGAATTTGGTGGGTTTGTGCACCGGCGAGAATTGCGCGACACTAGAGAGGCTAGCAATGGTGGAAGGTGAAAGTGCATCTATACCATGGACTCAACATTAGTCATAAAGAACTCACATACTTTTTGCGGAAGTTTTTATTAGTAATCGAAACAAAGTGCTAAACGCATACTCCGAGGGGAAGGGTTGGTAGGTGTAAACCATCGTGCGATCCCGACCTCAACACAAAGGATGACAATCAATAGATCAATTATGCTCCGACTTCCTAACATAGCGGTTCACCATACGTGCATGCTACGAGAATCACTAACTTCAACACAAGTATTTCTAGATTCACAACACCCTACTAACATAACTCTTAATATTACCGAATCCATTTCTCAAAACTAATTGAGAGGAATCGAAACTTCTCTTTCTACTCATTGCACATAAAGATGGAGGTTTTTGGATCTTCTTTGGGTACCTAGCACATGGGACTACTTTCATAGCATAAGCCAACTACCAAATAATGCACCGCCGTGCTCTAAAGATATAAGTGCAGCACATGAGCAAAAATATCTAGCTCAAAATATATAAGTGAAGCACATGAGCAAAAGTATCTAGCTCAAATGATATAAGTGAAGCACTATTAGCATACTAACAAAATCACGATGAGTGCATATCTCTCTCTCAAAAAGGTGTGCAGCAAGGATGCTTGTGACACAACAAAAAGAAAAGAATCCTATGATACAAGACGCTCCAAGCAAAACACATATCATGCGGTGAATAAAAATATAGCTCCAAGTAATGTTACCGATGGATTGAAGACGAAAGAGGGGATGCCTTCCCGGGGCATCCCCAAGCTTAGGCTTTTTGGTGTCCTTGAATTTGGCTTGGGGTGCCTTGGGCATCCCCAAGCTTGAGCTCTTTCCACTACTTGTCTCTTTGTCCATGAGAACGTCACCCAAAACTTGAAAACTTCACAACACAAAACTTAAACAGAAACTTGTGATAACATTAGTACAAGAAAATAAACTACCACTTCTTTTGGTACTGTAGCAAACTTGAATTATATCTATATTGATGATGGACTACAGTATTCTCACTTTCCCATGGCTAGTACCCCCCGATACTAACCATAGTTTCATCAAAACAAGCAACCAACCCAACAAAAACAGAATCTGTCAAAAACAGACCAGTCTGTAGCAATCTGTATACTTCGTATACTTATGGTACGTCAAAAAATCTGAAAACTTACGAAGGTCTGGGGAAAAAGCATATAAATCAGAAGAAAAAGGAATCAACTCAAAAGCTCTTTCTGAATAAAAATGAAAAATCATCTCGTGAGTGAAAAGTTTCTGTCTTTTTCCAGCAGGATCAAACAACCATTACCAAGACTAGTCATAAAGGTTTTGCTTGGCTCAAACACAAAAAGAAACACAAAAAACACAATCACAGCAGAATTACGAAAGTGTGGACACAATAAAACAGAAAGAAAAAGATAAATTCATTGGGTTGCCTCCCAACAAGCGCTATTGTTTAACGCCCTTAGCTAGGCATAGAAGCGATAGAATCACGTATCATCGTCTTTGGTGCTCAAACCATAAGTGGACCTCATCATGGATTCAAAAGGCAATCTTATTTTCTTTCTAGGAAAGTGTTCCATACCCTTCCTTAAAGGAATTTTAATCTAATATTCCCTTCCTTCATATCGATGATAACACCAATAGTCCTTAGGAAAGGTCTACCAAGAATAATAGGGCAGGTAGGATTGCAATCAATGTCAAGCACAAGGAAATCCACGGGTACATAGTTCGTATTTGCAATAATAAGAACATCATTGATTCTTCCCATGGGTTTCTTGATAGTAGAATCAGCAAGATGCAAATTAAGAGAACACTCTTCAATCTCATTAAAACCCAGAACATCACATAAAGACTTTAGAATTGCAGAAACACTAGCACCCAAATCACACAAAGCATTGCACTCATAATTTTTGATTTTGATTTTGATGGTAGGTTCCCACTCATCATGAAGCTTTCTAGGGATAGAGACTTCCAATTCAAGTTTCTCTTCAAGAGCTTTTATCATAGCTTCGACGTTATCATCGGTAAAGGCTTTGTTTTGGCTATAAGCGTGTGGAGAGTTTAACATGGATTGCATCAAAGAAATGCATTCAATCAAGGTGCAACTATCATAATTGAATTCCTTGAAATCCACGGTAGTAATTTCATTACTACTCAAAGTTTTAACGTATTCTACTCCACTTTTAATGCTTTTAGCATCAAGATAGATGGACTCCGAATCATTGGGGCACTTTTCAACCAAAGTGGATTCATATCCAGCCCCATAATCATTCGGTTTGACACAAGAAAACAAAGATTCAATGGGAGTCACACCAAGCACTTTAATATCTTCGTGATTCTCATCACAAGAACATGCCTTTTTAAGCCATTCATGTCTAGCACGAATTTGGGCGGTTCTTTCTTGGCTCTCAATCACGGAAACACGCATAGATTTCAAAGTTTCATCCATGTTGATTTTGGGAGGAGCACATCTAACTTTCAAACCATCAACATCACAAGAAATCCTATCAACGCTCTTAGCCAAATCGTCAATTTTGAGTAGTTTTTCCTCTATGGACGCATTGAAAATCTTTTGAGAGTTGATGAACTCTTTGATATTACTCTAGATCAGAGGGTAATCTATTGTAATTTCCATGAGTATTGTTGTAGGAGTTGCCAAAATTATTAGAGGAGTTACTAGGAAAAGGCCTAGGAACATAGTTTCCTCTAAAAGCATTGTTGTTGCCAAAGTTATTCCTACCAACAAATTAACGTCCAAGCTAGGGTTGCTACTCTCAATCAAAGAAGACAAAGGCATATAATTAGGATCCAAAGGAGCACTTCTACTAGCAACCAAATTCATTAACTCATCCATCTTAGCACTCAACGAGTTAATTTCTTATATAGCGTGTACCTTCTTACTAGTAGGTGACCTTTCAGTGTGCCACTGAGAGTAGTTTGTCATGATGTTGTCTAAGAGCTTTGTGGCTTCTCCTAATGTGATTTCCATGAACGTTCCACTTGAGGCGGAGTCCAAGATATTTCTAGAAGTGAAATTCAAGCCAACGTAAAAGATTTCAATGATCATCCAAAGGCTCAAGCCATGAGCGGGACAATTTCTAATCATTAACTTCATTCTCTCCCAAGCTTGTGCAACATGTTCATGATCAAGTTGCTTGAAATTCATGATATCATTACGGAGAGAGATGATTTTAGCCCACGGAAAATTCTTGCATATATAAGCATCTTTGCACTTATCCCAAGAATCGATACTATTTTTGGGGAAAGAAGAAAACCAAGTTTTTGCGCGATCTCGCAACGAGAAAGGAAAAAGGCTTCAATTTAATCACGTCATTATCCACATCTTTTTTCTTTTGCATATCGCAAAGCTCAATGATGGTATTGAGATGGGATGCGGCATCTTCACTAGGAAGGCCAGAGAATTGCTCTTTTCATAACAAGATTCAGCGAAGCGGCATTGATTTCGTATGACTCCGCACTAGTGGCAGGAGCAATCGGAGTACTAATAAAATCATTATTATTAGTATTCGAGAAGTCACAAAGTTTGGTGTTTTCGTTCATGGTGACTTCAGCAGGCAATCAAGCACACAAACAAACAAAAAACAGGCGAGAAAAATGGCGAACAAAAAGGCGAATTTGTGAAGTGGGGGAGAGGAAAACGAGAGGCAACTGGCAAACAATGTAAATGCAAGAGATGAGTTTGCGACACTTACTTGGATGAGTTCTTGACTTGATCTTCCTCCCCGGCAACGGCGCCAGAAATCCTTCTGCTACTTCTCAAACAACAGCGCCAGAAATTGACACGTTGACGGAGATTGGGCTTGTGTTGGTTTTTCCCTTGAGGAGGAAATGGTGATGCAGCACAAGAGCAGTAAGTATTTCCCTCAGTTTGAGAACCAAGGTATCCATCCAGAAGGAGGGTCTCGTCAAGTCCAGAGTACCTGCGCAAAAACAAACAAGCTTGCACCCAACGCTTCAAAGGGGTTGTCAATCCCTTCAAGATTGTTTGCAAAGTGAGATATGAAGGTGGAAAGTGCAACGAAGTAAAAAGTGTAAGGCTGAAAATATGGTGTGAAGTAGACCCTGGAGGCCATAGTGTTCACTAGAGGCTTCTCTCAAAATAGCAAGTATTACGGTGGGTGAACAAATTACTGTCGAGCAATTGATAGAACCGCGCAAAGTCATGATGATATCTAAGGCAATGATCATACATATATGCATCACGTCCGAGACAAGTAGACCGATACTTTCTGCATCTACTACTGTTACTCCACACCTCAACCGCTATCCAACATGCATCTAGTGTATTGAGTTCATGACGAACAGGAGTAACGCTTTAAGGAAGATGACATGATGTAGAGGGATAATCTCAAACCAATGATGAAAACACCATCTTTTTACCCTTGATGGCAACAACACGATGCGTGCCTTGCTACCCCTTCTGTCACAGGGTGAGGTCACCGCACGGTATGAACCCAAAACCAAGCACTTCTCGCATTGCAAGAATCATAGATCTAGTTGGCCACACAAAACCCACAACTCAAAGAGAATTACAAGGATATGAAATCATGCATAAGAGAGATCAGAAGAAACTCAAATAAGATTCATAGATAATCTGATGATAAATCCACAATTCATTGGATCTCGACAAACACACCGCAAAAGAAGATTACATCGGATAGATCTCCATGAAGATCATGGAGAACTTTGAATTGAAGATCAAAGAGAGAGAAGAAGCCATCTAGTTACTAGCTATGGACCCGTAGGTCTATGGTGAACTACTCACGCATCATCGGAGAGGTCATGGTGTTGATGAAGAAGCCTTCCGTGTCTGAATCCCCCTCCGGCAGGGCACCAGGACGTGCCCCAGATGGGATCTTGCGGAGACAGAAGCTTGCGGCGGCGGAAAAGTGATTACGATGCCCCCCTGATTTTTGGGGAATATTTGGGAATATATAGGCGCAAGATCTAGGTCAGGGGACCTCCAGGGGGCCCACAAGCCTGCATGGCGCGCCCCTTGGCCACGGGGTGGGGGCTTGTGGGGCCCTTGGGGCTCTTCTGGCTTGGCTCCCAACTCCTGTGATCTTCTTCCGTTCCAGAAAAATTCTTTTTGGGGATTTTCTTCCGTTTGGACTCCGCTTCAAAATCTCCTCTGAAAGGGGTCAAAAACATGGAAAAAACAGGAACTGGCACTTGGCACTGAATTAATAAGTTAGTCCTAGAAAATAAATAAAAGGCATGCAAAACATCCAAAGTTTGACAAGATATTAGCATGAAAGCATAAAAAATTATAGATACGTTGGAGACGTATCAGGGGTTCTTCTACGTGAAGAACGTCGACCCCTCCCGCGACTACATCAATTTGCCCCCCTTCGCCATCGCTCCGCCGACGGCGTAGTTGAACTGGAAGGCGACGCTTCCAAAGCTAATCGCCAAGGTCACGCAAATATGCGCTCAGCTTGGCAAGTTGAATATTTGGGGCCTTGTGGCCCGTGACCTTCTCACCACCATGGTGTCACGCCGGATCCTGCCTCTGCAGCGACGGCCGCATGTGATTTGTTAGATGGGCGGCCGACACGACCCCTTCCGGCTCTCCACCAAGAACTTTTGAGCCAGCGCGTGGCCCGGAATGTGAACCTGATCTCCTCCGCTAACATGGATGAAGGCAGAGAATGGGAATGGGGAATGCCCCCCTTCGACCGAGACCATCCGGCTCTGGTGGTAACTGCCTCCCCAAATCCCCTTTTCTGATTTTGAATGTATTGTTCGCTTTTTGAGACGAATGCCGACTCCGCCCTCCAGATGTTCAAGCACCTGCAAAAGCTTCAGCCGCCGGCTGGCGACGTGGAGGCGTCGGACCCATCGGAGATAGAGGACGCAGGGGTGATGGAGTCGCTGGTCTGTGCCTCCACAGATATGGAAGAGGTGATGGAGTCACAGGTCTTCGAGCCGCCTGGTGAGCACCTTAAACCCTCTCTTCTTGAATGGACGGATGATGATGAGACGTCGCCTCCTCTACACGGTGCAATCTTCGGGGTGGACCAAGAAGACTTGGAAGAAGTATCCAGCCCTCCCCTGACGCGAGCTCGCCGAATACTAGCAAGACGGTGGCGCAGGGCGAGGCGGCCCGGCAGAAGGGCAAGGGGGTCGCCACTGCCAAGCCGGCTCCCAAGCGCGTCGCAACAGGACCTCTAGCTGGAGGCTGAGGCGGCGGAGCTAAGAAGCAACAAGCCACCACTGGCAGGAGGCCAATGCCTCTCGTTGATGGGTAAGAGATCAACATTACCCCTTTTTGGATTGTTGTGCGAAGATCGATTATTTATTGGTTTGCATTTGGTAGGGATGCTGAAGAGGTGGAGGAGGAAACTACCTCCGCCATCGAGTGAGCCGCCTGAGCAGATGCCGACGCTGCCAAGAAGGCGCTGGACGAGGAGTCCACCCTCCGCTGGGAGAAAGCGGCTCGAAAGGTGGCCGAAGGCCAACCTCAACCCAGCTGGGCCGAGAAGCCCTCCAAGGAGAAGCGATCGAAGACAAGGCACGACCCCGCCTCGCGGGAGCGCGTGGAGAACCCGGCTAGCGAGCCGGCCCCGAACCGCACCAAGGGGGCCAAGACAGCCAAGTCCATCGAGCCGGCACCCTCCAAGCCACTGGATCTCAATGTGATCCCCAACGCGCGTGAAGCTGATACAGACGACGCACAAGAGATGACAATGGAGGCGCCGAAGACGATGATGGAGGCGCCGAAGACGGCATATCCACCTCCGACTGTGGAGACGGCGCTGACCGAAACATCGAGGGAACCGGCAGCAGGCCCACCACCCGGAGACGACACAATAGTCATGGCCAAACACGGCCCGACCATGCCAGGAGCCGGCCCCATCTCCGGGAGTCGGCCCATGAAGACCTGACGCGTGGCCAACGCCAAGCGCGTAACTCTGCCCCCACGCGCTGAGCTCAGCGGCATACCGGCGCTGGTGGCAGAATTCTCTCGCAGCCGCGAGAAGGTCTCACATGCGGCCGTGATGGACAAATGCGACATGGATCGCCTCGAGGACCGAGCTGCCATAAGTGCATAAGCCTTTGCTTTTCATTTGCTTCAATTTGGTTTTTCTTCCTTGTTCTTGTGCCAGTGGGGGCGCGCCAGTGCACCCACTGGGTGTAGCCCCCGAGAATCGGGTCGGCCAAGAATTGATCGGGCCGAATCTTTTTTGTATTCTGCTTGCAGTTGATTTTTTTAGTGGGGGTGCGCCAGCGCACCCACTGGGTGTAGCCCCCGAGAATCGGGCCGGGTGAGAGTTAGCCAGGCCGAATCTTATTCTTTGCTTTGTTTGCATTGTTCATAGGAACTCCACGACGCCCAGGTGCACGCGTACAACGCACTGCTGGCCCGGATCCAGGGGGCCGAAGGCCGAACTGGCGACCTTCAGAGCCAGCTAGACGCGGCCATCTCGGAGCGAGACGCCCTGCGCGAGGCGGACAAGCAGCTCCACCTGCAGCTGGATCTTCTTTAAACGGAGAAGAACGACCGCAAGGCGGCCCACCGGGCGGACCTGGAACAATTGTGTGCTGCCCTTCAAGAAAAGGACTACTCCCACACCGCCGACATGGAGCGCGTGAAGACGATCCATCTCGAAGAGACGGATCATAAGGATGCCGCCCTGAAGGACAAGGAGGCCACCTTGACCCAAGTGCAGGCACAACTGGTGAAGGAGACCGAGGCGGACCAGGCTCTCTGAGGCGAGCTCACCCGGCAGCTCAAGAGAGCATGACGCGGGATCGCGAGGCCGTGGAGGAGGCCCGTGAGACCGATATCCACTTCAACCGTAAGTCTCCTTTGTCTTGATTTGATCTTCCTTTTTGCTGGCGTTTCCCCTCCTTCCCTTTCATACCACCCCCATTCCCCAGGATTCTTCCCCGAGACACGGGAGGCAGCAGAAGCGGCTATGGAGACCAGCCGTGAAGAGCGTCGCGCCGCTGGTGAAGAAGTAGACGTCAACGCTGGCTGGTCCATGGAGGAGATTGCCACTGGCGCCAAGGCTCGTCTGCACGAGCTGGCGCGCTTCATGGAGCGGCTCCAGAACGTGGGACTAGAGATGGTGAGGGCGTTGTGGCCTGATGCTGTGGAGCCGGCGTCCATGAGCCGGCTATCCCGTTGGCTTGAGGCCGGCAACTCCCGCCTCGACACGTGGCGCGCATGAGTTGCACGCGCTAGTGCATACATGGCACTCCACCTGGCCAAGTCTTGGTACCGAAACCTAGACTTGGGCAAGCCCGCGGCATAGCGCGCCGGCTCGGAGGGGTGCTGGTGGCCCTGGAGGATCAGCTGCAGGTGAGAGCCAGCATCATCGCCTCCTTCGCTGCTTGGGACAAATTCGGCTTAGAGCGTCATGCAGAAGGCAACATGGTCCCTGAGGACCTGTTCCATCTGCAGCCTTATGATGCCGAAGGCGGTTCTGCCGAGGCGGCCTTTAAGGAGGAAGCCGCCAACTCTAGCAGCGAGGCCTACGCGGACTCGACCAAGAAGGACGGTGCCGGAGGTGCCTGAGGCGGAGAGGGCGCTTCTACCTCAGGCGTAGCCGGCGATGGTGAAGCCACCACTTCAGGAGCTGCTGTCGGGGCCACAGACGGAGCCGCCACCCATTAGCTTGCCCTTTTCGTTTTTTCTCCGCATTTTGTTGTTAGTCCAACAGTTCCACCCACTGGGGGGTGTTTTATTGTAATGAACTTCGGCCATGGGCCTCTGGATGCTTTTGAATGTGATGTATGCTATCTTATTCTACATTGTATTCGTAAGCACTCTGCTTGCTGACTCGCATTTTTATCTTTCGATTCCCTTTTGACTCCTTTTCATCCAGCTCCTTTGTTCTCTCTAGCATCCGCCCCGCTAGCCCGACAGCCGGGAGCCGGTCTTTGACTGGGACGAGGCTTCTGCCTTTGAAAACATTGGACCTAGAATTTTTGAAGCCATCGAGACTCTTAGACTCAAAAGCGAGCTAGCAGTGGCCGCCTAGAAAGTAAGATCGAAAGCAATCAAACCGACCCGAGCCGGCAACCTTCTTTGTAGTTGAGCTTTTCATGCAGCCTGCCTTCCCTGCCACCGTCTCGTTAGCCGGACAGCTTGTGCGAGACGGTAAAGGTTCGACCTGGCGTACACTATACACTCACCTACAACTAAGGAAAAGGTTCGGGCCGGCTAGCGAGCCCCCGAGCCCTTAGAGCGGGACCAGGGAACCAACAAATGAGTGAATAACTCTTGCCATGAATCTGAAAGAGGTGTGTCTGGAGCACCGGCTTGAAACACACATTGCATTCATTAAAAGTCCCGAAAACGGAAGAAGATACATACATACATTTTTTTTCTTTCTCTTGCACTCTAGCAATAGAACGGGCGAAGTAATGGCGCATTCCATGGATGTTCTGTTTCCTGGCCAGATTCATCTCTCTTGCGCTTCCTTGGCTTCTGGGCGTCTATCAGATAGTATGCATTATTATGCAACGCCCTCCTGACGATGAAAGGTCCCTCCCACGGGGAAGAGAGCTTGTGTTGGCCGATGTTCGCTGAATTCTTCTGAGCACCAAGCCCCCCTCTCTAAAAGAGAGGGGCTTAATATTCTTGATGTGGTAGTACCTCAGCTTCTGTTGATATATAGCCGTCGGGCTCAAAGCCAGCTCTCGTGCCTCTTCGAGTAGATCGATGCCGTCTTCTCTTGCCTCCTTCGCTTCCGTCTGTGTGTATAGGGTGACCCGAGTAGAGTCGAACTCAACATCCATTGGGATGATTGCCTCGGACCCATATACCAGAAAGAATGGTGTGAAGCCGGTTGACCGGTTTGGCATGGTGCGGAGGCTCCACAGCACAGGCGACACCTCTTCGATCCAGCAGCCGACTGACCTGACTAGTGGCGCCACCAGCCTTGGTTTGATGCCGGCCAGGATCAGGCCATTTGCCCTTTCCACCTGGCCATTGGATTGTGGGTGCGCCACCGACGCCAAGTCGAGTCGGATGCCCTCATTAGAGCAGAAGAGCGCCAATGCACCCTTGGCAAAATTGGTGCCGTTGTCGGTGATGATGCTTTGGGGGGCGCCGTAGCGGACAACAATGTCCTTGATGAACCTGACGGCTGTGGGGCCCTCAAGTTTCTTGATGGGCCTGGCCTCAATCCAATTGGTAAACTTATCAACAGCAACGAGGAGATGCGCCATGCCGCCTCGAGAGGTTTTGAGTGGCCCCACCATATCCAACCCCCAGACGGCAAACCACCATGACAAGGGGATGGTTTTGAGGGCTGAAGCCGACATGTGGCTTTGCGTGCTGAAGCGTTGGCAGCCTTCACACTTGTTGACCATGTCCATAACCTCTTCAAGGGTCGTGGGCCGGTAAAATCCATGGCGGAACTCCTTGGACACCAGGGTACTAGAGGCGGCATGATGCCCACACTCACCCTAATGTATGTCTCTGAGGATTTCCTGCCCCTTTTCTGACTCGTCGTAGTGTTGAAACATGCCAGTCATGCTACGCCGAACCAGCTTGTGATTGATGATGCCGTATGCTGCTGATCGACGCTAGATCTTCCTTGCCTCCAGCTCATCTTGGGGAAGCTTGGAATGAAGAAGGAAGGCCAAGATGGGTTGGGCCCATGAAGGAGCCAACCAAGGAGCCGACTCCGCCTCGACCTGAGGATCGTGAGCTTCTGCAGCCCCCGTGCTTGTTGATGTAGTCGCATGCTCGAGACCTTCTGCCTCTGGTGCCGTTGTGGCAGCCGGCACGCCGTGTACCTCCATGACGGCTGATGACCCACAAGTATAGGGGATCAATCGTAGTCCTTTCGATAAGTAAGAGTGTCGAACCCAACGAGGAGGAGAAGGCTCTGATAAACGGTTTTTAGCAAGGTAATAACTGCAAGCACTGAAAGTAGCGGTAACAAGTGATGGTGTAGTGAGGTGAAACGTAGCAAGCGAAAAGTAACAAGTAACAAGTAGTAGCAACGGTGCAGCAAGTGGCCCAATCCCTTTTGTAGCAAGGGACAAGCCTGAACAAAGTCTTATAAGAGGAAAAGCGGTCCCGAGGACACACGGGAATTTCTGTCATGCTAGTTTCATCATGTTCATATGATTCGCGTTCGTTACATTGATAGTTTGATATGTGGGTGGACCGGCGCTTGGGTACTACCCTTACTTGGACAAGCATCCCACTTATGATTAACCCCTCTCGCAAGCATCCACAACTACGAAAGAAGAATTAAGACAACGTCTAACCATAGCATTAAACTAGTGGATCCAAATCAGCCCCTTACGAAGCAACGCATAGACTGGGGTTTAAGCTTCTGTCACTCCAGCAACCCATCATCTACTTACTACTCCCCAATGCCTTCCTCTAGGCCCAAATATGGTGAAGTCTTATGTAGTCGACGTTCACATAACACCACTAGAGGAAAAACAACATACAACATATCAAAATACGGAACGAATACCAAACTCACATGACCATTATTAGCATGTCTTATCCCATGTCCTCAGGAACAAAAGTGACTACTCACAAAGTCCTTGTGGGCCCCCGCGACGAGGGGGGTAGGCTGCGGCAACCAGGCTTGTGGGCCCCTGGTTGCTCCCTTCTGACACTTCTTTGGCCCAGTATTTTTCATAAAATCCAAAAAAATCCATGTTGATTTTCAGGATATTTGGAGTTGCGCAGAATAGAGCACTCAAACTTGCTCCTTTTCCAGTCCAGAATTCCAGCTGCTGGTATTCTCCCTCTTCAAATAAACCTTGCAAAATAAGAGAGAAAAAGCATAATTAAGGTTCCACAAAGTATAATAACAGTCCATAAAGCGATAAATATCAACATGAAAGCATGATGCAAAATGGACGTATCAACGGCCACCAACTAGGTGTCTAGCCGACAGAATTCAGGGCTTGGCGTGAATGAAGTTGTTGTTGTAGCCGGCGTAGCAGTTGGAGTCGGCAGAGCTAGTGTAGCCGGCACAACAGTTCTAGCCGGAGGAAGTGGCGTAGCCAACATCATTGGTACAGAAGAATCTGCCGACACAAAAATCGACGTCGACTCCGGAGATGGCTTGATGGACGGCTTGTATGGTTGCTCAAGGGAAACGTTGGCTGGGATTGCTTGCCTTCTGGAGCCGATTTTGGCCAAGGTGTCGGCCGCTTCGTTGTCCACCCTAGGGACATGATGGAACTTGCAGCCCTCGAAAGGGCCACTGAGCTGCTGAATGAGGAAGTGGTAGCTCGCCATGTTCGTGTCCCTGGCATCCCATTCGCCAGACTTGCTGCACCACAAGGTCTGAGTCGCCGAAGCAAAGGATCCGCTGGATGCCAATTTCTCAGCAGCCGTCAATGAAATATTGAATGTCTTGTACCTCATGCACTCCTTCGCAGGAGTTGTGCAGCTCCGTCCAATGCGTGACATAGTCGCGAAGGGGTTTGTCAGGCCTTTGGACGCACATGGCCAGCTCGTGAGGCCGACCAGGGCGTTTGTAGGTGCCAGTGAAGTTGCAGACGAACGCCTCCTCGAAGTCAACCCAAGAGTTGATGCTGCCGGCTGGAAGGCTATTGAGCCATGTCCTGGCCGAGCCGGTCAGCATGAGAGGCACGCAGCGGACTGCTACACGCTTGTTGCCCCGAGCGATGCCGATTGCGTTGGTGTAGTCGATTAGCCAGTCTTCTGGCTTGGCTGTGTCGTTGTATTTGGGGGTGTCCCGAGGGAGAGTGAAGCCTCTGGGGAACGGCTCCCCTCAGATCTGGGGTCAAAAGCATGCCGAACCAATGGGACCCTCCTCCTCCAGGACGGCCGACTGCGCTAGAAGGTTGATGCGTCTACGAGCATCGTTGTCACTGTGAGGGACGCGAGGGCTGATCCGGGCTGAGATCGGAAGGGTGTCCTGGGAGCTCGTGGTGTTGGCCCCCTCCCACCGCCTTGGAGGAGGAACCTCACACACCGAATCTCCCTCGTCGCCAGCCTCCGTGTGATGCCACCCTCAAACCGGCTCGATCTGGCACAGGGAACGCCTGTCTTGGGTGCCCTCGCCCTTCCGGCCAGAAGTGCGATGCGTGGAGGAACACTTGGCGTGATGACGTCCGCTGGGGTTGCGGTGTGCTCCCAGGTCGGCTCCCGGAGACACAGACTGTGCATGACGAGGGTCAAGAAGAGACTGCTGCTTGTTAGCGGCGTCATGGAGATCCTTGACCTGCTTCTCTTGAAGGACGCGCTCCTCGCCCTCCAAACTAGGCATTTCTGCCATAGCCGCGTGAGCGGCCCGCAAGTTGGCCGCGGGAGTATCATAAATGGGCTGCTTGCCACCTATGATATCACCGATGACCCGTCTGTGGCCGCGGACCTCGCTGCGCCGGCTAGGACCATCCGCAGCCGGAGTGAGGCCGTAAGCGGAGTTATACTCGCGCTGCACGACCTCCATCCGACGCTTGGCAGCAACGATGACAATGCCCTCCTACAGAATCTGCATGCGGGCCTCCGCGAGCGAGGCCCTGGCATCAGCTGGGTTTGCAGTGGTGGCGATAGGCGTCTTCAAGCCGACGAGGGCGGCGTGAAGCTTGTCTGCAAAACCCGTAGCGGGGTAAGTTGCCTCCGCCGACACCTTGCCAGGAGGCTTTCTAGTGCCAGCACCAATGACCATCACCTCCATGAGGTTGGAGCGATGGCGACGTGGTGCAGGGTAAGACACCCCGTAGATGATGGTGGGTCGTCGAAGACGAGCACATAGCTAGGGTACTCATCAGGCGCAGGCACCTCCTCGAGGGAGAGCCTGCTGAAGCTGGCGCATAGCGCGTCGATGTCGATGCCCTCGCCAAGGTGGCGAGGCTCATCGTCGAGGCGCAGGTCGCTGAAGAGGACGCCGAGGTTCGCAACAGCAGCGATGATGACGCTGGAGAGCAACTCGTCGCCGGACTCCTCATCAGAGTCCATGAGATGGCCTGGAACATCGACCAGCATCACAGAAACCTCCGGAAGGGCAGGCTCCACGGGCATGCTGATCGATCCGGACGCAAGGCATCCGGCAGTGTTGGCGAAGGGTCCTGCCCAGAGCGTAACTCCGGCCGGTGCTGCGGACGGCCCCATGGTGGGCGCCAAATGTCGGTGTTTACTCATGACATCAGCCATGGGTAGGCTAAACCTGAGTGGTGGGAACCGAAAGGACACCGGCAGGCTCCGGGAACGGGGTTAGTACAAGCGAGGAACGCACGATGTACACAAGTTCAGGGCTCTCCATAGAGATAACAACCCTTGTTGGGGAACGTGGCATGGGAAACAAAAAAATTTCTACGCACACGAAGACCTATCATGGTGATGTCCATCTACGAGAGGATATTTCGATCTACGTACCCTTGTAGATCGCACAGCAGGAAGGGGTTAAGAAATGCGGTTGATGTAGTGGAATTTCTTCACGTCCCTCGATCCACCCCACGAACTGTCCCACGAACCGTCCCGCGATCCATCCCACGATCTGTTCTGATTTAGCGCCGAACGGACGGCACCTCCGCGTTCAGCACACGTACAACTCGACGATGATCTCGGCCTTCTTGATCCAGCAAGCAAGACGGAGAAGTAGATGAGTTCTCCGGCAGCGTGACCGCGTACCGGTGGTGGTGACGATCTATTCCTGCAGGGCTCCGCAGAAATCCGATCTAGAGGTAAAACTATGGTGTCTAGATCTGAGTTGCACGTGGCACAAGTTGTCTCAAATCAGCCCTAAATCACCACTATATATAGGAGGGAGGGGGAGGAGGCTTTCCTTGAGGGCCAAGCCCTCAAGGGTGCGCCGGCTAGGCGGAGAGGAGGAATACTACTCCAATTAGGATTGGAAAGTGGAGTCCTTCTCTTCCTTCCCACCTCCCCCCCTTTTTTCTTTCTCTTTGGTTTTACTTCTCTTGGCGCCAAGGCCTTCTTGGGCTGTCCCACCAGCCCACTAAGGGTTGGTGCACCACCCTAAAGCCATTGGGCTAACTCCGGGTGGGTTGCCCCCTTCCGGTGAATTTCCGGAACCCATTCGTCACTCCCGGTACAATGTTAGTAATGCCTAAAAACCTTCTGGTAACCAAATGAAACCATCCTATATATCAATCTTAGTTTTCGGACCATTTCAGAAACCCTCGCAACGTTTGTGATCTCATCCGGGACTCCGAACAACATTCAGTAACCACACATATGACTCAACTATACTAAAACATCATCGAACCTTAAGTGTGTGGACCCTGCGGGTTCGAGAACTATGTATACATGCCCCGAGGTACGCCTCGGTCTATATCCATAGCGGGACCTGGATGCCCATATTGGATCCTACATATTCTCCAAATATCTTATCAGTTGAACCTTAGTGCCAAGGATTCATATAATCTTGTATGTCATTCACTTTGTCCTTCGGTATGTTACTTGCCCGAGATTTGATCGTCGGTATCCGCATACCTATTTCAATCTCGTTTTGTAATACAAGATCCCCTGACTTACTCTTAGTCACATTTCTTGCAAGGCTTGTGTGTGATGTTGTATTACCGAGTGGGCCCCGAGATACCTCTCCGTCACACGGAGTGACCAATCCTAGTCTTCAACCATACTAACTCAACGAACAACTTCGGAGATACCTGTAGAGCACCTTTATAGTCACCCAGTTACGTTGCGACATTTGATGCACACAAGGTATTCCTCCGGTGCCAATGAGTTATATGATCTCATGGTCATAGGAATAAATAGTTGACACGCAGAAAACAATAGCAATAAAACGACACGATCAATATGCTACGTTCATAGTTTGGGTCTAGTCCATCACATGATTCTCCTAATGATCTGATCCCGTTATCAAGTGACAATAGTTGCCTATGGCCAGGAAACCTTGACTATCTGTGATCAACGAACTAGTCAACTAGAGGCTCACTAGGGACAGTGTGTTGTCTATGTATCCACACATGTATTTGAGTTTCCAATCAATACAATTCTAGCATGGATCATAAAAGATTATTATGAACAAGGAAATATAATAATAACTAATTTATTATTGCATCGAGGGTATATTTCCAAGAGTCTCCCACTTGCACTAGAGTCAATAATCTAGTTCACATCACCATGTGATTTTAACGAATCCAACACCCATATAGTTCTGGGATCTGATCACGACTTGCTCGTGAGAGAGGTTTTAGTCAACGGTTCTGAATCTTTCAGATCCATGTGTTCTTCACAAATCTTGATGTCATCTTATAGATGCTGCTACTACATGCTAATTGGAAATACTCCAAATATCTACTCTACTATACGAATCCGTTTCACTACTCATAGTTATTCGGATTAGTGTCAAAGCTTGCATCAACATAACCCTTTACGACGAACTCTTTAACCACCTCCATAATCGAGAAAAAAATCCTTAGTCCATTAGTTACTAAGGATAACTTTGACCGTTGTTCAGTGATTCAATCCTAGATCACTCTTTGTACCTCTTAACAGACTTGTGGCAAGGCACACATTAGGTGCGGTACATAGCATGGCATACTGTAGTGTCTACGACTAAGGAATAGGGGACGACCTTCGTCCTTTCTCTTTCTTCTGCGTGGTCGAGCTTTTGAGTCTTACTCAAATTCACACCTTACAACACAGTCACGAACTCCTTCTTTGCTGATCTATTTTGAACTCCTTCAAAAAGTGTCAAGGCATGCATTTCATTTGAAAGTTCTATTAAGTGTTTTGATCTATCTCTATAGATCTTGATGCTCAATGTTCAAATAGCTCTATCCAGGTCTTCCTTTGAAAAAATCCTTTCAAACAACTGAAAGGATCGATATGGTTGACTAGGGGGGGGGGTGAATAGACAACGACCACTTTTTAAATAATCTTAGCAAGGTAAGGTAAACAACATATGGGTTCACAAATATTACGATAATGAGGTGAACCCTAATGGAGCTAACAACGAGAGCTATTAAGACAAGTAAGATATAGTTAACAACATAAGCATACACAAAGTAAAGGTTAGAGATAACCACAAGTGGAACCGATGGAGACGAGGATGTGTAACCGAAGTTCCTTCCCTTCGACAGGAAGGACGTCTCCGTTGGAGCGGTGTGGAGGCACAATGCTCCCCAATAAGCCAATAAGGCCACCGTATTCTCCTCACGCCCTCGCACGATGCAAGGTACCGTGATTCCACTATAGGTGCCCTTGAAGGCGGCGACCGAACCTTTACAAACAAGGTTGGGGCAAACTCCACACAAAGCTTGGAGGCTCCCAACTAGACCACGAAGCTTCAACACAATGGAATATGGCTTCGAGGTGACCTCAACCGTCTAGGATGCTCAAACACCCAAGAGTAACAAGATCCGCAAGGGATTAGTGGGGGAATCAACTTTTCTTTTGGTGGAAGTGTGGATCTAGGCCTTCTCAACAAATCCCTAAAGAATCAACAAGTTTGATTGGCTAGGGAGAGAGATCGGACACTTTTGAGCTTAGGGAGCAACAATGGAGCTTGAGAGGGTAAGAGATGAGGTTCCACAGCTAGAAAAACCCTTTATATAGTGGGGGGGGGGAATCCAACCGTTTTCCCACTCTCTGCCCGAGCTCCAGCGGTATTACCGCTGGCTGCATCGGTACTACCGCTGGCACTCCAGCGGTACTACCGCTGACCAGGGGCGGTACTACCGCTGGTTGCAGCGGTACTACCGCTGGCCAGAGCGGTACTACCGCTGGGCCCGTGATAGTGCAAAAGCACTACCACCGTGAAGAAAGTCTTCGCAAAAAGGTCCGTCCACGAACAACCGCTAGGCAGGCGGTACTAAGCTTCTGGAGCGGTACTACCGCTGACCAGGGGCGGTACTACCGCCAGCCAGCGGTACTACCGCTGGCTGCAGCGGTACTACCGCTAGGGCCAGCGGTACTACCGCTGGGGACCATTTTGCAAGGAGGAAAGAAACACAGTGGCGGGGGCCGCTCCAAAGACGAAGGTAAGGGAAAATATGTGATGTGTGCGCGTGCAAAGCTAGATTCCACCCAAACCTTTCCACTACGGTTCCTCTCTTAATAGTACGGCTTTCCTATGACTCAAATAATGAGAATCATAGAGAGCGCCGTGCTTCCGTTCCATGAATGAGGAGGCGAGTCGTCTTGTGCTGTTGACGTGTGTTATCTGAAACCTTAACACACACAGTTAGTCCTTTACGGTATTGTCATCAATCACCAAAATTACTTAGGCATAAACTATGCCCCAACAACAACCTTTTATGCTTCATAGAAATTCTATATTACTTCCGATTGACAATATGTCGACCACATATACTTATCAGAAATTGTATAGTGCTCCCACTCACTTCTTTGGAAATAAAAATTTCTCATAAACCTTGTACAAACCCAAAAAACTTTGATCATCTTATCAAAGCGTATATTCCAACTCCGAGATGCTTGCACCAGTCCATAGAAGGATCGGCAAAACCTTCTCATTGTATCACATACAACCTTTCCTCAAGGAAACCATCGAAGAAACAATGTTTTGACATCCTATGTGCTATATTTCATAAATAATGCAGCAACTACTAACATAATTTCAACAGACTTTTAGCATTGCTACGAGTGAGAAAGTCTCATCATATTCAACTCTTTGAACTTGTCGGAAATATCCTTGCGACAAGTCGAGCCTTTCTTAATGGTGAATAGTCATCATCGTCTGTCTTCCTTTTAAAGATCCATTTTTACTTAATAGTCCTACGACCATCAAGTAGTTCTCCCAAAGTCTACACTTGGTTTTCATACATGGATGCTCTCTCGGATTTCATGGCAATACCGGATTTGCACAGTGGATAATATGAGAACAAAAAGATAGAGATATACGACAATACGGGGCATAGGACTCGCAACATATGATGGAAATAAATCTCACATAAGTTCATGTCTCACCAACGATAGCAAACTAGAAGCAAACCAAGTTCGAAGCAAACCACGAAAGAAAGCAAAGCAAAGCAAAGTTCAACTCTGAAAGCAAGTAAAGCCAGCTCCTAGACTCTCTCCCCCTTTGGCACAGGACACCAAAAAGGGGCACACCTAACGCCACAGGTGGTTACTCCTCATCCTTAGCATCGCCAGACTCGTCGGTACCCTCCTGATCGTCCTGCTCATCCTCTTCCTCCTCAGCGCCAGACCACTGGTAACCTTGAGCCTGCATCCAAGTAGCCTCTGGAGTGATGTCGTCCTCTTATCTGCTGGAGATGTCAACATCAAGAATCCTTAGGACACGCTTGTGCCTCTGGCGGATCTCCTTCTGAGCCACGTGCGCCTGGTACTGGCCCTTGGCCTACATACAGAATAGGGTCTTCATCTTATCCTGCAGTTTGGTGGCCCAAGATGGCATGGCAGAAGAGCGGGACTGGGAGGCGGTTCCTCTGTCAGCAGCAGTCTCTGTGTCAGTATCCATGTGCTGAGAGGAAGTTGATGGGTTGGCCCATTTATCCTTGACGCAAAGCTTGACAGGGTCGTGCACAATGTAGTCAGACTGAATGTAGAGCTCCTCCTGCGGATAAGTATCTTGCCACTTATGACGAATATAAGCGAACAGATAGGGCCCGTAGATGGGAACCTTACGCATCATGATGCAGTTCCAGAGCTCCGTGCACATCACATTAGAAATATCAAGAGGGGCAGACTCCTTAGTCATAGCCACCTCACAGAGCAGCAGCATCTCAGCCAAAGAGCCATGAACCTCGTCGAAGTTACCAATGCGAGGGAAGAGGGTGTTGCGGAAGATCCCATGCATGATGTCCAAATGCTTGGGGAGAACACCCTTCCTCACATAGAGTTGCTGCAGTCTGTCCTTGGCTGGGGGCCTATCAGTGGGGGCTGCAGCATGAGGACGCGACCCAAGTGGAGTGTCAGCTCCCTGGCACTCAACCTTGAGGAATGCCATGAATTCACGCCAGGTACCGGTCATCTTCTCAGTCCCAGTCATCCATACCATAGAGCGCTCTTCATCAGGAGAGAAGTGGACCGTGACATAGAACTGGGCAACAACAGTGGGGTCAAAATCTGTCTTGAAAGTGATGATGTCCTTGATGCCCAGTTTGTCAATCAGAGAGAGGGCATCACCAAAATAGTCTAGGTTCCGCTGAAGATGAGCTAGGTCAATCCACTGAACGGGGACAAAGTTCTTCTTGAAATGCATGACAATATCATAGTAGATCCTGCAGTGATCCTTTGCCCAAACATGGTCAACATTCTTGATCATAGCCTTCTCTTGGAGATAATGGTTCTGAGTGCGGAACCGCAGAAAGTCCTTTGGGGGCATTGTGCGGACATTGATCCCCTTGTCCTTGTTCACGGTCTTCTTGAAAGGACTGCTTTTTGGGTTGCAGACCTGAAGTGGCAGAACCCTTTGGAGCCGCTGGGTTGCGATAATGCTTTGACTGCGTGTCCCGTGGGGGGTTCGAACGGCGAGAACTACCTGTGACACAAAACACACAGCAAAAAGAAGCGACAAAAAGAGTCAAGGCAATGAACTAAAAAGAAGCAGAAAAATAAACACGCATTGCCAAGCACATGATAAGAATGCACAGCGAATCCTCCTCGCGGTAGTACCGCTACCCCTGGCGGTAGTACCGCTCGGGTCCTAGCGGTAGTACCGCTACCCCTAGCGGTAGTACCACTGGGGGTCCTAGCGGTAGTACCGCTACCCCTGGCGGTAGTACCGCTAGGGTTTGATTTTCAGATCTGACAGATAAAATAGACCTCATGGATATGGCTACACGAATTTTTACGAGGGGCATGGGCTGTGTATGAACACTAAGAACTCCACCACAGCCCTACACACATGAGACTCACAAGTACCACCGAAATAAGTGCATGCCTAGGCAAGAGAGAGCAAGTTTTAGATCTAATCCAAATAGTTCAAGTACTTGATCTAAAACATGTAAATCCTAGGGCATGGCAAAAATAAACATCAAAGATACATAGGACCTACACTCCCCTCAAATATCTCCTTCATGCCATCCAAGAACAGGATACAAGATCGAAGACATGAATCCAAACCACCAATGCTCCTAACCCTAGAACAAGAACATCAACCAATAGAAGAAGGCGAGGAGCTTTACCGGGATTCATGGCCCTTGGAGGAGGAAGGAGAGGTGGAGCAACCCTTCTTTATATCAAAACAGGGGGATTTCGGGCTAGGGGAGGGAGGAGCCGCGAGGAAGAAGAAAGAGCCTGGGAAAAATGGGCTCCCCCTCCTTTATATAGCCCAAGGGGTACGGGCCAACGGTAGTACCGCTGTGGACCTGGCGGTAGTACCGCTATCTGGTGGTAGTACCGCTGGATGCAGCGGTAGTACCGCTGGGGTCCTGGCGGTAGTACCGCTCCCCCTGGCGGTAGTACCGCTCCCCTTTGAGACAGCCCTAAAAACTTCCTAGCAGGTCGTGTTAGATGGGAATCCTGGCGGTAGTACCGCTGGGGTCCTGACGGTAGTACCGCTACCCCTGGCGGTAGTACCGCTGGGTCCTGGCGGTAGTACCGCTACCCCTGGCGGTAGTACCGCTAGGTCCTCGCGGTAGTACCGCTACCCCTGGCTGTAGTACCTCTGCAAATGACACAACGCGGCCTAGGATAAGAGAAGAACTTGGGCAAATGACAAGTAAGTAAAAAAATAGCACCTAGAAATATGTACTGACTTGTCATTGTATATCCTTTCTTCTATACGAAAGAAAGGTGGGAGGGGCGGTGGCCGAGGCCACCTATGTTTGAGACAATGGCATGACACCGCGAAGAATTATCCTTGGGTTCATGACCAATGCTCGTCTTTGAAGCACAAGTGCCATTTGAGAATGGCTAAAGTGAAAGACTAGATTGATTTATGCATAATGGGGGGAGGGAAAGTTCATTGAGAGAACAACACTCCCCCTATGTCCATGCCTACATCTAGACCAAGATGGAATGCAAAGTGAGGTGCAACATGCCTAGTTTCAATCCACATTACTTGAATCAATGATATTTAGCTCATGCCTTAACTCCCAGAACCTTGCTTCATCTAGAGGATTAGTGAAAATATCTGCAAGTTGCTCTTCAGTGTGGATGACGTGAACCTCAATATCACCTAGCTTGATATGTTCACGAATGAAGTGATGGCGAATATCAATATGTTTGGTTTTGCTATGTTGCACTGGGTTGAGGGAAATCTTGATAGCACTTTGATTGTCACATAGAAGAGGCACTTTGTCACAAGTGACAACATAATCCTTTAAAGTTTGCCTCATCCATAGCAATTGTGCACAACAACTTGCAGCTGCCACATACTCAGCTTCGGTGGATGATAAGGAGACGCAATTCTGCTTCTTTGACGACCAACTTACCAATGATCGACCAAGGAATTGGCATCCTCCACACGTTGACTTCCTCTCCACACAATCTCCTGCCCAATCTGAGTCAGAATAGCCAACTAGATTGAAGTTTGCTCATTTGGGATACCAAAGGCCAAAGCTTGGGGTATGAGCCAAATATCGAAAGATTCGCTTAACAGCCATGTAATGGCTTTCTTTTGGTGCGGATTGAAACCGTGCACATATCCCTACACTCAACATAATATCCGGTCTAGATGCACAAAGGTAAAGGAGGGATCCAATCATGGAGCGATATACCTTTTGATCCACTGCTTTACCATTGGGATCACTGTCAAGCTTGCATCTTGTTGGCATGGGGAACTTGACCGGTTTGACATCTTCGAGCTCGAACCGTTTGAGCATGTCTTAAGTGTACTTGGCTTGTTTGATGAATGTCCCTTCTAGACCTTGTTTAATCTCGAACCCGAGGAAGAACTTCAACTCTCCCATCATGGACATCTCAAACTTCTCAGTAATTAGTGCAGCAAATTCTTCATTGAAGGAAATGTTAGGAGAGCCAAAAATAATATCATCAACATATAGTTGGCATATGAACAAATCCCCTTTAACCCTCTTAGTAAAAAGAGTGGGATCTATCTTCCCAATTTCAAACCCACGATCTTGTAACAACTCAGTAAGATACTCATACCATGCGCGTGGGGCTTGTTTAAGGCCATAGAGTGCCTTATTAAGTTTGTACACATGATTGGGGAGCTTGGGATGTTCGAATCCCGGGGGTTGTTTGACATAGACCAACTCATTTAAAGGACCATTAAGAAAGGCACTTTTCACATCCATTTGTTGTAATTTGAAGTTATGATGAGAAGCAAATGCAAGCAACATGCGAATAGATTCTAGACGAGCAACATGGGCAAAGGTTTCACCGTAGTCGATACCCTCGACTTGGGAGTAGCCTTGAGCCACCAATCTTGCCTTGTTTCGAATCACAATCCCATTGGCATCTTGCTTGTTCTTGAATATCCATTTGGTCCTGATGACATTATGTTCCTCCGTTGGCCTAGGCACTAAATCCCAGACTTGGTTGCGCTCGAAGTTGTTAAGTTCTTCGTGCATGGCCATAAGCCAATCCTCATCATCGAGCGCTTCCTGTACCTGTTGAGGTTCACAATACGAAACAAACGCGTGATGCTCACAATAATTCCAAATCTGTTGATAGGTGGATACTCCCCTTTTTAAACTGCCAAGTACATTCTTCATAAGATGTGACTTGACTCTCAGCTTGTTCGCAATCTTGGCTGCTCGACACTCTAAGAGTTCTTCATTAGATAACGGGGGAGCATCGACTCGTTTACTTTGCTTGCCCTTGCGTCTTGAGCCGGCTGTTGGTGCTCCAGAAGGGAATTGTGAGATAGTCTCCTGATCATCTTGTCCTTCGACTTGAGCAGGTTCACTAGTTTGTTCTTGTATTTGTGGTTGCTCTTGATCTTGATCTTGTGCTTCTACTTGGTCTGGATCTCGGGGTTGCACTTGATCTTGATCATGAGAAGGTTCGGAGTCTTGGGGTAGTGCTTGAATATCCTGAGACACATCATCATTGTTGGGCAATTTATCTTGACCTTGAGCTTGTTTATTTTTTTGAGAGTCTTCTCTTTGTTCATCGGAAGCGTGTGGGGCTTGTGGAGATGATGGCTCCACTTGAGTAGAGCATTGTCCTTCTCCTTCGACCACAAGGGGTTCCTCAATGGGGAGTATTTGACCAATCCCCATTCTTCTTATGGCTTGGGGAGGAATTTCATCACCTACATCACAAAGACCACTTTGCTCCACTTGGGAGCCATTATTTTCATCAAACTCTACGTTACACGTCTCCTCAATTAGTCCGGTGGACTTGTTGAGGACACGGTAAGCATGAGAGTTTGTAACATAACCAACAAATATACCCTCATGTGCTCTAGAATCAAATTTAGCTAAACGTGCACCTTTCTTGAGAATGAAACACTTACAACCGAATACCCGGAAGTACTTGAGATTGGGTTTGTTTCCAGTTAGAATCTCATATGGAGTCTTGTTCAATCCTTTGCGGATGTAGAGCCGATTGGATGCATGACATGATGTGTTGATGGCCTCTGCCCAGAAGTTATATGGAGATTTGAATTCTTCCATCATTGTCCTATCAGCGTCTATCAAGGTCCAGTTCTTCCTTTCTGCCACGCCGTTTTGTTGAGGGGTATATGGTGCAGAATATTGGTGTTTTATTCCCTCATCACCTAGAAACTCATCTAAGGTGTAGTTCTTGAACTCGGTGCCGTTGTCACTTCTAATCATCAAGATCTTTGCTTCATGTTGACGTTGCGCTTCATTAGCAAAGTTGATGACCATTTGTTGAGTTTCACTCTTCTTTTTAAAGAAATATACCCAGGTATATCTTGAGTAGTCGTCAACAATCACTAAGCAATACTTTCTGCCTCCAAGACTATCAAATGATGGAGGACCAAACAGATCCATATGGAGAAGTTCCAATGGCCTCTTAGTGTAGATAAGAGTCGTTGGACGATGAGCAGTTTCATGAATCTTTCCTTCAATGCAGGCACTGCAAACACGATCTTTAGCAAAACTCACATTTGTTAGTCCACGAATATGGTCCCCTGTCAGAAGACTTTGCAAAGATCTCATATTGACATGAGCTAAACGGCGATGCCAAAGCCAGCCCACGTCAACTTTAGCCATTAAACATGTCGCAGTCTTAGTGGGTCGCTTTGAGAAGTTCACCACATAAAGACCATTTTCGACATATCCATCATAGGCTACTTTAAAAGTCTTGCTCCTCAGGAGGACCACAGTATCAAGATTAAAGAATGTGGAAAAACCCATCATTGCGAGTTGACGAACCGAAAGTAAATTGTAGGCAAGTGACTCAACAAGCATGACCTTCTCAATAGATAAATCTTGAGAGATGACCACCTTACCAAATCCCAATGCCTTTGAAGAGGATGCATCGGCAAATTGGACATTGGTGGGCATAGATGGAGAAGGATGCACATCCACCACTAAGTCCTTGCTTCCGATCATATGATTTGTTGCTCCACTATCGAGCAACCATGACACCCCACCGGAAGCAAACTCCTGCAATAGATCAAGGCTTGGTTTTAGGTACCCATTTTTTAATGGGTCCTTTCATGTTAGAGACAAGGGTCTTAGGAACCCAGATAGCCAATTCAATATCCTCATCGTAGGAACCAACAAATCTGGCATAAACATGCCCATCACTAGCACAACATAAGACATAAGAAGAATTGAATTTGCCGGCTTAGTAGGAATGGGTTTGCCCTTCTTGAGGTTTCCATAGTCCACCTTGTTCCTGTTCACCTTCTGAGTCCCCTCACCCTCTTTGACAAAGATGTCCATGAGGGTGGGAGATCATTTGTTCCTGTTCCTCCTTTTACCTTTTGACTTGGAGGTAAGTCCAAGTCCCTCCTTTCCTACAACACCCTTTTGAGTGCTCAAGAGGTCGTTCAGACTCTTCTCACCTTGTATGCATGCCACAAGGCCCTTCTCAAGTTTCTCCTTTAACTTGGCATTTTCCTCCACAAGATGTACATGCTCACAACAGGGGTTAGTTGCACAAGCATTATCAATTAACACAAAGGGAGGGCAAGTAGAGATCTCCTTGGTAAGCTTTGCTTGGATTTGATCATGAGACTCTTTCAGAGACAAATGAGCACCTTTCAAGACCTTGTGGGCCTTGTCAAGTGTGTCAAACTCCTCTTTGAGTCTGTCATGGCCAACCCCAAGAGCATACTTTTCAGACTTAAGCATACGAGTAAGAACAACATCATGATCTAGTTTCTTTTGCATTTTAGCGCAGTCATCGTTATATGACTCCTCAAGAGCCAAACGAAGAGTGCGCTCCTCTTCTAGAGCATTAGATAATTCGGCAATTTCATCGGCATAGTCACGACTGTGTCCCTGAAGCTCGGAGATGGTCTCCTCATGAGACTCAATGAGGTCAGTGGCCTCACCCAGTTGTTCCAAGAGAGAAACAAAGTGCTTATTGGGTTCTCCCTTAATAGTGCACAGAAACTTGTCAAGATCATGCTCATTAAGTTCCCCAACATCACTATCTTCAACACAATTTGACAATGAAGGAGCAGAAACAATGTTGGTCTTAATGATGGGAGTTACCTGATTGATACCTTTCGCCATGAGGCACTTGGTGATGTGGTTCTCATTGGGGGCGTTGAAGAGAGACACCTTCTGGGGAGAGGTAGTGGCAATAGCAACAGTTGCCGTTGCCACTGTATCATCATCATCATCATCGGAAGGATACTCTTCAAGGGCCACCATCCCTTTTGGGTGAGGTTTCTTCACAAAGTTGTTCTTGATTGGAAATGATTTGGTTTTGTCTTTGCGAATGAGCTTGCCTCCGTTGTCTTCCCTTTTCTCATAGGGACATTCGGCCACGAAGTGACTCACGTTACCACAGTTATAACATGTCCTTACTCGTTGTTTGGGTTTGAATCCACTCGAGTTGTTCTTGGTGAAGGTGGGTCTTGAGTTCCTCTTGTTGCCCCAGAATTGCCTTGATGCAAGAGCCATATGCTCATGATAGGCATACTTTGTGTCTTCAGGACAGCCCTCCTCTTCCTCATCATCTTCTTCTTCTTCAAGCATTGCTTTTGCTTTCAACACAAGGTTGGGTGAAGTTGTCTTTGATCGAACACGAGAAAGTGCATTGTCGGCTGTTTCGTTCATGATTGACATTGCAATGAATTCATCCAACACCTCACTGGAAGACAAGGAGTGGAAGTCTGGCCGCTGACGAATGACAGATGGCATGGCTTTGTTGAAAAGCATGATGGATTTAAGGAACTTGCGCTTGACCCATGTATCATCCACATCCTTGCTCCCATGATCCTTGAGTGCCACAACAATAGCAGTCACCCTCCGATAGAGATCACGAGGGTCCTCGTCTTCCTTCATCACAAACTCATCGGCCTTATCAAGTATCACTTCATAGTTGGATCGTTGAATGCTTGAGCTTACCTTGTACAACACCATAATATGCTCCCAAAAATCCTTGGCCAAAGTGAAGGGACGCAAGTGAGGAAGATCTTCAAGTGGCACTGCAGACTGGAGAATAAACAAAGCAGAGTGATTGTATTGATTGTGTGCATCTTCTCTTGGAGTGAGGTTTCTTGGATCATGGGGATAATATCCTTGCTCGATGATTCTCCACAAGTTTGTTGAGCTATGATTCAAATGGGACTTAATAGAAAATACCCAGTTAGCAAAGTCACCTTTCACAAGCTTAGGAGGAGGACCAACAGTATTAAGACGAGGTGCGGCAACGGATCCTCCATAGACCATGGGGGGTGGAACTGAGGCATATGTTCCAGTCCCATCCTTTTCGTGAGATGAGGAAGGTCGAATACCTTTAGCCGCTTCCTTAGAGGAGTTGGCCTCCGAATCGGTGACGGTGGGTTTAACCACTATAGCCGGTTCGGGTGAACTTTTAAATCCCTCAATTAAGTCTTTAAGCATGGTCTTGACTTCGTTCGTCAAGGACGTCTTCAGGGTGGCCATAGCCGTATTCAAGTCGTCCCTTGTGACCGAAGTCAAGTCCATGGCCTCGGGTTGCCCATGGTTAATTCCCTCTTCGCCTTCCATACTCTTCGGGTGGTTAAACCCTTAATAAATAGACGTGGCTCTGATACCGATTGAAAGGATCGATATGGTTGACTAGGGGGGGGGGGTGAATAGACAACGACCACTTTTTAAATAATCTTAGAAATTTAAGGTAAACAACATATGGGTTCACAAATATTACGACAATGAGGTGAACCCTAATGGAGCTAACAACAAGAGCTATTAAGACAAGTAAGATATAGTTAAAAACATAAGCATACACAAAGTAAAGGTTAGAGATAACCACAAGTGGAACCGATGGAGACGAGGATGTGTTACCGAAGTTCCTTCCCTTTGACAGGAAGTACGTCTCCGTTGGAGCGGTGTGGAGGCACAATGCTCCCCAATAAGCCACTAAGGCCACCGTATTCTCCTCACGCCCTCGCACGATGCAAGGTACCGTGATTCCACTATAGGTGCCCTTGAAGGCGGCGACCGAACCTTTACAAACAAGGTTGGGGCAAACTCCACACAAAACTTGGAGGCTCCCAACTAGACCACGAAGCTTCACCACAATGGAATACGGCTTCGAGGTGACCTCAACCATCTAGGATGCTCAAACACCCAAGAGTAACAAGATCTGCAAGGGATTGGTGGGGGAATCAACTTTTCTTTTGGTGGAAGTGTGGATCTAGGCCTTCTCAACAAATCCCTAAAGAATCAACAAGTTTGATTGGCTAGGGAGAGAGATCGGGCACTTTTGAGCTTAGGGAGCAACAATGGAGCTTGAGAGGGTAAGAGATGAGGTTCCAAAGCTAGAAGAACCCTTTATATAGTGGGGGGGGGAAATCCAACCGTTTTCCCACTCTCTGCCCGAGTTCCAGCGGTACTACCGCTGGCTGCAGCGGTACTACCGCTGACCAGGGGCGGTACTACCGCCGAGTAGCGGTACTACCACTGGTTGCAGCGGTACTAACGCTGGCACTCCAGCGGTACTACCGCTGGGCCCCTGGTAGTGCAAAAGCACTACCACCACCAAGAAAGTCTTCGCAAAAAGATCCGTCCACGAACAACCGCTAGGCAGGCAGTACTAAGCTCCTGGAGCGGTACTACCACTGACCAGGGGTGGTACTACCGCCAGCCAGCGGTACTACCGCTCGCTGCAGCAGTACTACCGCTAGCATTCCAGCGGTACTACCTCTAGGGCCAGCGGTACTACCGCTGGGGACCATTTTGCAAGGAGGAAAGAAACAGAGTGGCGGGGGCCGCTCCAAAGATGAAGGTAAGGGAAAATATGTGATGTGTGCGTGTGCAAAGATAGATTCCACCCAAACCTTTCCACTACGGTTCCCCTCTTAATAGTACGGCTTTCCTATGACTCAAATAATGAGAATCGTAGAGAGCGTCGTGCTTCCGTTCCATGAATGAGGAGGCGAGTCGTCTTGTGCTGTTGACGTGTGTTATCTGAAACCTTAACACACACAGTTAGTCCTTTACGGTACTGTCATCAATCACCAAAATTACTTAGGCATAAACTATGCCCCAACAACAACCTTTTATGCTTCATAGAAATTCTATATTACTTCCGATTGGCAATATGTCGACCACATATACTTATCAGAAATTGTATAGTGCTCCCACTCACTTCTTTGGAAATAAAAATTTCTCATAAACCTTGTACAAACCCAAAAAACTTTGATCATCTTATCAAAGCGTATATTCCAACTCCGAGATGCTTGCACCAGTCCATAGAAGGATCGACAAAACCTTCTCATTGTATCACATACAACCTTTCCTCAAGGAAACCATCGAAGAAACAATGTTTTGACATCCTATGTGCTATATTTCATAAATAATGCAGCAACTACTAACATAATTTCAACAGACTTTTAGCATTGCTACGAGTGAGAAAGTCTCATCATATTCAACTCTTTGAACTTGTCGGAAACATCCTTGCGACAAGTCGAGCCTTTCTTAATGGTGAATAGTAATCATTGTCTGTCTTCCTTTTAAAGATCTATTTTTACTTAATAGTCCTACGACCATCAAGTAGTTCTCCCAAAGTCTACACTTGGTTTTCATACATGGATCCTCTCTCGGATTTCATGGCCTCCAGCCATTTGTCGGAATATGGGCCCACCATCACTTCTGCATAGCTCGTAGGTTCATTGTTGTTCAACAACATGACCTCCAAGACAGGGTTACCGTACCACTCTGTAGTAGTACGCGACCTTGTCGACCCAAACTTTCTTCCGGATCTAAGATAGGAGATGTATCCAACTGTTTTGGATATCCTATGAAGATGCATTTATCCACTTCGGGTTCGAGCTTATCAGACTGAAACTTTTTCACATAATTGTCGCAGCCCCAAACTTTCAAGAAACGACAGCTTAGGTTTCTCCAAACCATAGTCTATAATGTGTCATCTCAACAGAAATACGCGGTGCCCTATTTAAAGTGAATGCGGTTGTCTCTAATGCATAACCCATAAACGACAGTGGTAATTCGATAAGAGACATCATAGTATGCGCTATATGCAATATGGCGCGGCTATGACGTTTGGACACACCATCAGACTATGGTGTTCTAGGTGACAGGAATTTGTGAAACAATTTCCACATTGTCTCAACTGTGTACCAAAACTTGCAACTCAGATATTCATCTCTTTTTTCATGTTAGACAGTTTATCCTCTTGTCACGACGATCTTCACACTGAAATAGCTTTGAACTTCTCAATATTTCAGACTTGTGATTCATCAAGTAAATACTCGTGTATCTACTCAAATCGTCAGTGAAGTAAGAACATAACGATATCCACTGCGTGCCTCAGCACTCATTTTACTGCACACATCAAAATGTATCACTCCCAACAAGTTACTCTCTTGTTCCATGTGATATGTTTTCATGTCTCAAGTGATTCAAAATCAAGCGAGTCCAAACGATCCAACTGCATGGAGTTTCTTCATGCGTTAATACCAACAGGTATGGTTTGCATGTCTCAAATGTCTCAAAAATGAGTGAGTACAAAGATCCATCACTATGGAGCTTCTACCTGCACTTTATACTGACATGACTCAAGCGGCAGTGCCACAAGTAAGTGGTACTATCATTACTACTTTGTATCTTTTGGCACCAGTATTATGAACATGTGTAACACTACGATCGAGATTCAATAAACCATTGAAGGTAATTATTCAAGCAAATAGAATAACCATTATTCTCTTTGAATGAATAATCGTATTGCAATAAACACGATCCAATCATGTTCATGCTTAATGCAAACACCAAATAACAATTGTTTAGGTCCAACACCAATCCCGTTGGTACAGAGAGCGTGCGATGTTTGATCACATCAACCTTCGAGGCACTTCCAACACATATCGCCACCTCATATTTAGCTAGTCTCCGTTTATTTCGTAGCTTTGATTTCGGGTTACTAATCACTTAGCAACCAAACCATCTAATACCCTCGTGCTACTAGGAGTACTAGTAAAGTACACATCAGTATCATGTATATCAAATATACTTCTGTCGACTATGCCAGCCTTCTTATCTACCAACTATCCAGGGTAGCTCCGCCTCAGTGACTGTTCCCCTCATAAGAGAAGCACTTAGTCTCGGGTATGAGTTCAATCTTGGGTATCTTCATTAGAGCAGCAACTGGTTTGCCGTTTCATGAAGTATCCCTTCTAGCCCTTGCCCTTTCTTGAAACTAGTGGTTTTACTAACCATCAACAATTGATGCTCCTTCTTGATTTCTACTTTCGCAGTGTCAAACATTGCGAATCTCTCAAGTATCATCATATCTATCCTTGATATGTTATAGTTCATCACGAAGCTCTAGCAGCTTAGTGGCAGTGACTTTTGGAGAACCATCACTCTATCTCATATGGAAGATTAACTCCCACTTGATTCAAGTGATTGTTGTACTTAGACAATCTGTGAACATGCTCAACGATTGAGCTTTTCTCCTTTACTTTGTAGACAAAGAATCTTGTCGGAGGTCTCATACCTCTCAACAAGGGCACGAGCATGAAATATTAATTTCATCTGTTAGAACATCTCTTATGTTTTGCGACGTTTCAAAAACGTCTTCGGCACCTTGCTTCTAAGATATTTAAGTATTATGCACTGAACTATCACGCAGTAATAAAAAATGTGTATATCAGATGTTTGCAACATCCACAAACGATGCCCGAGGTGCAGCACACCAAGCGGTGCATTAAGGACATAAGCCTTCTGAGCAGCAATGAGGACAGTCCTCAGTTTTACGGACTCAGTCCGCAAAGTTGCTACTATCATCTTTCAACTATATTTTCTCTAGGAACATATAAAAAACAGTAGAGCTATAGAGCAAGCTACAACATAATTTGCAAAGACAATTAGACTATGTTCATGATAATTAGTTCAATTAATCATATTACTTAAGAACTCCCACTCAAAAAGTACATCTCTCTAGTCCTTTCAGTGGTACATGATCCAAATCCACTAACTCAAGTCCGATCATCACGTGAGTTGAGAATAGTTTCGGTGGTAAGCATCTCTATGCTAATCATATCAACTATACGAGTCATGCTCGACCTTACGGTCTCATGTGTTCCGAGGCCATGTCCACACATGCTAGGCTCGTCAAGCTTAACCCGAGTGTTCCGCGTGCGCAACTCTTTTGCACCCATTGTATGTGAACGTTGAGTCTATCACACCCGATCATCACGTGGTGTCTCAAAACGACGAACAATAGCAACGGTGCACAATCGGGGAGAACACAATTTCTTCTTGAAATTTTTAGTGAGAGATCACCTCATAATGCTACCGTCGTTCTAAGCAAAATAAGGTGCATAAAAGGATTAACATCACATGCAATTCATAAGTGACATGATATGTCCATCATCTTGTGCTTCTTGATCTCCATGGTCACCAACGCACCGTCACGATCTTGTTGTCACCGGCGCCACACCATGATCTCCATCATCATGATCTCCATCAACGTGTCGCCATCGAGGTTGTCGTGCTACTTATGCTATTACTACTAAATCTACTTCCTAGCAATATAGTGAACGCATCTGCAAACACAAACGTTAGTTTAAAGACAACCCTATGGCTCCTGCCGGTTGCCGTAGCATCGACGTGCAAGTCGATATTAACTATTACAACATGATCATCTCATACATCCAATATATCACATCACGTCATTGGCCATATCATATCACAAGCATACCCTGCAAAAACAAGTTAGATGTCCTCTAATTTGTTGTTGCATGTTTTACGTGGCTGCTATGGGTACCTAGTATGATCGCATCTTACTTACACAAAAACACAACGGAGATGTGCAAATTGCTATTTAACCTCTCCAACAACCGCCTCGGTCAAAACCAATTCAACTAAAGTTGAAGAAACTGACACTCGCCAGTCATCTTTATGCAACGAGGTTGCATGTCAATCGATGAAACCAGTCTTTCGTAAGCGTACGAATAATGTCGGTCCGGGCCGCTTCAATCCAACAATACCGCCGAATCAAGAAAAGACTAAGGAGGGCACAAAATCAAACATCACCGTCCACTAAACCCTTTGTGTTCTACTCGAGATAACATCTATGCATGAACCTAGCTCATGATGCCACTGTTGGGGAACGTTGCATGGGAAACAAAAAATTTCCTACGCACATGAAGACCTATCATGGTGATGTCCATCTACGAGAGGAGATTTGGATCTACGTACCCTTGTAGATCGCACAGTGGGAAGCGTTAAGAAACACGGTTGATGTAGTGGAACATCTTCACATCCCCGATCCGCCCCATGAACCGTCCGACGAACTGTCCCGCGATCCGCCCCACGATCCGTTCCCATCTAGCGCCGAACGGACGATACCTCCGCGTTCAGCCCACGTACAGCTCCACGATGATCTCGGCCTTCTTGATCCATCAAGCAAGACGGAGAAGTAGATGAGTTCTCCGGCAGCGTGACGACGCGCCGGTGGTGGTGACTATCTACTCCTGCAGGGCTCCGCCCGAGCTCCGCAGAAATCCGATCTAGAGGTAAAACTATGGTGTCTAGATCTGAGTTCACGTGACAAAAGTTGTCTCAAATCAGCCCTAAATCACCACTATATATAGGAGGAAGGGGAAGGAGGCTTGCCTTGAGGGCCAAGCCCTCAAGGGTGCGCCGGTAGGAGGAGAGGAGGAATACTACTCCAATTAGGATTGCAAAGTGGACTCCTTCTCTTCCTTCCCACCTCCCCCCTTTTTTCTTTCTGTTTGGTTTTACTTCTCTTGGCGCCAAGGCCTTCTTGGGCTGTCCCACAAGCCCACTAAGGGCTGGTGCGCCACCCTAAAGCCATTGGGCTCCCTCCGGGTGGGTTGCCGCCCTTCCGGTGAACTTCCGGAACCCAATCGTCACTCTCGGTACAATGCCGACAATGCCTGAAAACCTTCCGGTGACCAAATGAAACCATCCTATATATCAATCTTCATTTCCGGACCATTCCGGAAACCCTCGTGACGTCTGTGATCTCATCTGGGACTCTGAACATCATCGAACCTTAAGTGTGCAGACCCTCCAGGTTCGAGAACTATGTAGATATGCCCCGAGGTACTCCTCGGTCAATATCCAATAGAGGGACCTGGATGCCCATATTGGATCCTACATATTCTCCAAAGATCTTGTCAGTTGAACCTCAGTGTCAAGGATTCATATAATCCTGTATGTCATTCCCTTTGTTCTTCGGTATGTTACTTGCCCGGGATTTGATCGTCGGTATCCGCATAACTATTTCAATCTCGTTACCGGCAAGTCTCTTTACTCGTTCCGTAATACAAGATCCCGTGACTTACTCTTAGTCACATTGCTTCCAAGGCTTGTGTGTGATGTTGTATTACCGAGTGGGCCCCGAGATACCTCTCCGTCGCACGGAGTGACAAATCCGAGTCTTGATCCATACTAACTCAATGAACACCTTCGGAGATACCTGTAGAGCACCTTTATAGTCACCCATTTACGTTGCGATGTTTGATGCACAAAAGGTATTCCTCCGGTGCCAGTGAGTTATATGATCTCATGGTCATAGGAATAAATACTTGACACGCAGAAAACAATAGCAATAAAATGACATGATCAATATGCTACGTTCATAGTTTGGGTCTAGTCCATCACATGATTTTCCTAATGATGTGATCCCGTTATCAAGTGACAACACTTGCCTATGGCCAGGAAACCTTGACCATCTTAGATCAACGAACTAGTCAGCTAGAGGCTCACTAGGGACAGTGTATTGTCTATGTATCCACACATGTATTTGAGTTTTCAATCAATACAATTCTAGCATGGATAACAAACGATTATTACGAACAAGGAAATATAATAATAACTAATTTATTATTTCCTCTAGGGCATATTTCCAACACCCCTAGTCCTACGGGAATGGATAACGCACCAAAGAGGTTACAGTGTGCTCCTTGAGCTGTTCGACGGAGGAGGAAGAAGGAGTTGCCGGCTCGCGTCTACCTCTCATGTATGGGTGTGTGTATGAGCAATTGACCGACCCTCTGCATGGAGGGGGATCGGGGGGTTTTATAGATGATCCCACCGACCTACAATAAGGATAAAAGTACAAAGGAGGACCCGCCTGGCAGCCTCGCCGGTTGGCCAGGGGGTCCACACTGGTCTTCTCTTGTCGTTGGAAGGGCCCGCCGGCTAGAAGGTCGCATCTGGCCATGGGACCCGCCGGCCAGCCAATGAAGCTCTCGCGTAAGGCCGACGCAGGACACGTGGAGTACGTCCAGCATCGTCTTGCGAGATTCTCCATGGGCCGCCAGTACGGTCGTCTCCACTATAGCCACGCCAAGCTTGGTAATGGAGTGGATGCTGACGGACCGACACTGTGCGGGGTTGATGGATCGGAGCCGGAATAGGTCAGCGGTATGACTGCTGCCACTGTATCTGTCGTGTGCTCCAACCTTGTACATGTGCTGACGTGTATTATCCTTTAATCATAGGGTCCCGTGATAGCCTACAATCTAATGTGACTTGAGCTCCCTGGTCGGCTAGCGGCCTCGCTAGCTGGCCTAGGAACAGCTATCTCGCCCTTAGCCGGCAGGCGTTTCCCAGATGTCCAGAAGGAGGTAGTCGTATCGCCCCTAGCCGGCACGTGATACCTAGCCGACCATGAGGAGCTGACGGCTCGCCCCTAGCTGGCAGGGGCTTCCTAGCCGGACATGAGGATTTGGCCGTATGGAGAGAGTTGCGGTTTCCCCTTAATCTTGAATGCAAAGGAGTAGGCTCGATGAGCCTACCCCGGGGTTATCGCCCCGTCAAAAGCTCATGCAGAATGGTGATACTATTTTATGCAATATCTACACAGATGCAAATGTTGCAGATCCGTAGACTAAGCCGCTTCCGCAACCCAAGCATGAGGGGAACGTGAGAGCTATGGGCATTCGATGCCTGTTTGATTGACTCTAGTGCAATTGGGAGACTGTTGGAGATATGCCCTAGAGGCAATCAAGTATGACGATATTTCCTATGTGTTTATGAATAAAGATAGTACCTGGACATTATCATAGATGTGTACTAACAAGTACGTGACTTGTTTGTGAGAATATGCATTGTATGATGACTGTCCTAAATGATCCCTGGTCGAAAGGGCTGTGTAGACACGCAGCCAGTTAGACTAGCATATGATACTTTGGATGGTCTAGTCTTACTGACCATGTAGCATTGAATGCTCGCCAGATAATATGGACTCAAAAAGATCCGGTCGGATTCGACTTAGTCGGATCGGAGCCGAGATAAGGTTTGAGTTGGACAAACCAAACAATGAGATGCAATGATAGGTCATATGTGAGTCTCTAGTACAACATACGTTCTATGTCCTAAGAACTAAGTTGGCGCATGTACTCAGGATGGTGTCAGACTTTCTTTGGGTCAACCAAATGCTACTCCATGATTGGGTAGTTACAAAGGTAGGTTTCGGGCTTTTCCAGACCCATGCTGCGAGACATAGTCGAGTAAGATGGGTTTGCCCCTCCTATTAGGAGAAATATACTATAGGCCCCTCGGGTGATACTACCTCGATAAGCATGGCCATGCGATGAGGATTTTGAGATAATCCGAAGTGTTGGTCGTATTCACCAGAACAAGAAAGAGGTCATGCTGCAACAAGGATGACCATGTCGCCTAGAGCACAACAACATATATCCTATGGCAAAGGGAACAAAAGTGTAAAGTACAGGTTCACCTAACCAGCTTCATCGGACACTTGGAATCAACGCGCTTGCTAGAGGTCGCTACCAACCAGTCGAGTCGAATGTGATGTGACTTGCGACCAACTGAACATGAACCAAAGGAGTCGTGCACTTAAGGGAAGGAACTTGTGGGCTTTAAGATCCATGCAAATCCCAAGAGTGGAGCCCACGATAGGCACCTATATACAGTGGAGGTGCGGCACACTCATTCAATTGATCGCTTCGACACCGTCATTAGAGCTTTGCATGTATTACAACTAGCCTCCTCCACTAGGCGTCGACTGGGTGATTGGCCATATCAGTCCATCGCATGTGTTCATCCTGCACACGAAGATAACATTAGAGGCGGTGCACTTGCGCCGCTCCGACGAACCTGTATGTGGGATCTGGCAACCGGTTGTTCGAGGGAGATCGGACGATGAGGATACGGACCTCGCGAATGCGCTTCCCAAGTTTACTTTGATGAATGACATTGCGCATCTAGTGGTAACAATTTGTAATCCATCTCTATAGCATGTACTTCGATGTTCTACGCATAGGAAAGTTTTAATTTGCATGTCATGCACCTACGGGAGAACCCAATAATATACATGAATCCCTTAGTCCTTGTGTTTTCCTATTACTGTTGTGCCAAAAAAGGATGGTACATCGCATACGCATGTTGATTGTAGTGGTATTAATAATATTACTATGCATTGTTGTCCTCCTATTCCTATGCTAGATGATATGATTGATGAATTAAGAGGCTCTACCATTTTCTCCGAAGTTGATTTGCATAGTGGACACATCAAATTCATATGAAATTGGGAGATGAATAAAAAACTATATTTGAAATTAAGTTTGGATTATATTGGTGGTTTGTCTTGCCTTTTGGGTTAACTAATGTACCTAGCACTTTCATGAGATTAATGAACGAGGTTTTACATGCTTTCATTGGACGATCTCTGGTAGTCTATTTGATGATATACTAATTTGTAGCAGATCTTTGGAGGAACAATCAGACCATTTATGTGTTGTTTTTATTGCTCTAAGTGATGCATGTTTCATTGATAACCTTGGGAAGTGCACCTTTTGCATGGACCAAGTTTTTTTTCTTGGCTATGTTGTTACTCCACAATGAATTGAAGTTGATAAAGCCAAGAATGAAGCCATTGAGAGTTTGTCGCAACCCAAAACGGTCACACAAGTGAGGAGTTTTCTTGGCCTCACTGGTTTTTATAGGCATTTCGTGAGAGATTTCAGGACCATTGTTGCACCTATTAATGCACTTAAAAAGAAGGATGTGCCTTTTGCTTGGCTGTTCCGCACAAGAAGAAGCCTTTACAGTATTGAAAGATAAGTTATCGCATGCTCCCTTACTCCAACTTTCTGATTTTAATAAGACTTCCGAGTTTGAATGTGATGCCACTCGAATTGGATTAGGAGGTGTGTTATGTTGGAAATATGCCCTAGAGGCAATAATAAAATGGTTATTATCATATTTCCTTGTTCAGGATAATCGTCTATTGTTCATGCTATAATTGTATTAACAAGAAATAGTAATACATGTGTGAATAAATAGATCACAATGTGTCCCTAGCAAGCCTCTAGTTGGCTAGCTCATTAGTCAATAGATGATCATGGTTTCCTGGTCATGGGCATTGGATGTCATTGATAACGGGATCATATCATTGGGAGAATGATGTGATGGACAAGACCCAATTCTAAGCGTAGCACTAGATCGTATTGTTCGTATGCTAAAGCTTTTCTAATGTCAAGTGTCTTTTCCTTCGACCGTGAGATTGTGCAACTCCCGGATACCGTAGGAATGCTTTGGGTGTATGAAACATCACAACGTACTAGGTGACTATAAAGGTGCACTACGGGTACCTCTGAAAGTGTATGTTGGGTTGGTACGAATCGAGATCGGGATTTGTCACTCCATGTGACGGAGAGGTATCTATGGGCCCACTCGGTAGAACATAATCATGATCTCAATGTGACTAAGGAGTTAGTCACACGATGAGGTGCTACGGAACGAGTAAAGAGACTTACCAGTAACGAGATTGAACAAGGTATAGGTATACCGATGATCGAATCTAGGGCAAGTTCTATACCAACAGACAAAGGGAATTGTATACGGGATTGATTGAAGCCTTGACATCGTGGTTCATTCGATGAGATCATCGTGGAGCAAGTGGGAGCCACCATGGGTATCTAGACCCCGCTGATGGTTATTGGACAGAGAGGTGTCTCGGTCATGTGTACCTGTCTCCCGAACCCGTAGGGTCTACACACTTAAGGTTCGATGATGCTAGGGTTATAGGGAATTGTTATACGAGGTTATCGAAAGTTGTTCGGAGTCCCGGATGAGATCCCGGACGTCGGGAGGAGCTCCGGAATGGTCCGGAGGTAAAGATTGATATATAGGACGGATGGTTTCGGACACCGAAAGTGTTTCGGGCATCACCGGTAACGTACAAGGACCACCGGAGGTGGCCCCGGGGGTCCACCGAAAGGGGCAACGACCCCGGGAGGCTAGATGTGCCAAGTGGGGGAGGGAACCAGCCCCTATGTGGCCCTGTGCCCCCCCCCCCCCACTCAGCCCATGGCGCAGGAAGAGGGGAGAGGGGGGAAACCCTAGCGCAGGTGGGCCTAAGGCCCACCAGAGGGGTGCGCCACCCCTCCTCCCCCTGGCCGCCGCACCTCCCATCTGGGGGGGGCTGCCACACCACCTACGGTGGGAACCCTAGGGGTGGCACCCCCTCCCCTCCTCCTATATATAGTGGGCACTTTTGGCCATTGGGGAACACACTTTTCCCTCTCCCTCGGCGCAACCCTGCCCTTCTTTCTCCTCCTCTCTGCCGGTGCTTGGCGAAGCCCTGCCGGGAGACCTCATCTCTCCATCGACACCACGCCATTGTGCTGCTGGAGATCTTCCCCAACCTCTCCCTCCTCCTTGTCGGATCAAGGTGCGGGAGACGTCACCGGGCTGCACGTGTGTTGAACGCAGAGGTGCCGTAGTTCGGCACTAGATCGGAATCACACCGCGATCTGAATCGCCGCGAGTACGACTCCATCAACCGCGTTCTAGTAACGCTTCCGCTTAGCGATCTTCAAAGCTATGAAGATGCACTCACCCCTCTCTTGTTGCTGGTCTCTCCATAGGAAGATCTGAATATGCGTAGGAATTTTTTTGAATTTATACTACGTTACCCAACATGTTATTCAAAGATGGTAAACCTATAGCATATTTTTCTGAAAAAATGAGTGTGCCCAGTCTGAAAATATTAAACTTATGATAAGGAATTATATGCTCTTGTTCGTACTGTGGAAACATGGCAACATTATTTATGGCCCAAAGAATTTGTTATACATTGTGATCATGAATCTTTGAAACATATTAATCTGTCGCTGCATTCTACTACCAAGATGTGCCCTTTTGAAATTGCGTATGGTTTCCTACCTGGTGCACCTATTGATTTGTTACGTCATCCATCTTGGGAGAAGCTTAATTTTGATGCTAAACAATATTCTGCATTGATCTCGAGAATGTGTGAGTTAACTACGGAAAACATTGAGCGTATGAATGCTAAATATAAACCTGCTAGAGATAAGGGTAGAAAACATGTTGTATTTGCACCTAGAGATCTTGTTTGGTTAGATTTACGTTAGAATATGTTTCCTAATTTGTGCAAATCAAAACTGTGACATGTTGATGGTTCTTCTAAGGTGTTACATAAAATACATGATAATGCATATAAACTTGAGTTGCATGTAGATTTTGGGGTTAGTGCCAATCTTAACATTACATATTTTAAGCCTTATATGGGAGAAGTGGATGAGTTTCCGTTGAGGACGACTTCATTTCAAGAAGGGGAGGATGATGAGGAAACAAATATCTTTATTACACCCACAACCTGTGGTGCTATACAAACTCGACCAATTACTAAGCTCGCACACGCAAATTAAACTATCACGTACTTTCGTTTCTTGGTAACAATTATAATGTTCATGAAAATATGATGTTGCCTAAATTAAATACATTTGTGTTGATTACTAATGAAGGGTCTAGCATGGAAAAGAGGGATGAATACTGAAGCAAGATCAAGCATGGAGCTGGAGGAGCGCGCAAAGGGAACTAGAATGACGTTTGTAGTGCAGATTTCAACACTTTGAAGCCTCCTTGATGACATACAAGGACATGGACAAAATATACAAGATGCGCTTTCATAAATTTCGTCCATAGCTTATTATAGATATTGTGCTACCTTATTTTGGGGCCACGCCATGTAATTTCAGAATACAACTTCCTAGGCTGGTTATAGAGACTGTATTGTAGGGGAAACTGCTGAGGATGTGTTTTAGCCTCACCTTGGCAATGATGGATCAAATACCCTCCCTTTTCTCCTATAAGTACAACCCTTAAGGCACTTAAACTTTGGTGTGATTTCATTAAAAGTTTGTCGTAGCTGCAACTTCGCACTATTCGTTTGTGTTCCAGGACCAGACCAAGATGTCAGAGAACTCCACTTTTATCAATAAATATTTCCTATTATATTCGCAATGTCCAGATTGCAATTTCAGTTTCTTGCATGTTCTTCGTTTGCACGGAGAAAATAGACCTTCGTGGTCAGGTTGATCATGCTTTAGCATGGTCAATAACCTCTTGGAGTTGGTTTATTGATTACTGAGGTGCAACGTTCTTGCATGTTCGTAGTCGGATCGTCAAAGTCTACTCCACCAAAAACAATGGTCATTGTCTCATCGAAAGACGGGAGACCTTCGCCTCTATTAACCATAGATAAAATTATGTGACCTATGATATGTGTCCAATACCGGTAGCCTCCTCGTGCGGTATCCCCTCGACGACAAATTCCACATAATCCCCTTGTACCCTTGTTAGGATTGCCGAAAATTTCGTGGACAAAAATAGAGGAGAAGTAGAAGGGGCATCAAGGTTGGTTGAGTTGACTGAGTGGAGATAAAGTGAGATGAATTGTGTGTAGTAGTGTGGTCGAGGTGAATGGAGTTGCGTACCACTGGTGTAAGTAGGGGTCGGGAGCAAAGCTCATCATAATGATTATGGATGATTGACCGAATCACTCAATTACCTTTCCAAAAATAAGAATATACAAAAAGTCTAAATTGTTTACTGATAACCCACAAGTATAGGGGATCACGACAGTTTTCACGGGTAGTATTTCACCCTAATTTATTGATTCGACACAAGGGGAGCTAAATAATATTTATTGGTCGTGTCAGTTGAGTTGTGAATTCCACAACGGCAGCAATTGAGTAGCAGGTGTGACAATAACAGTAACTTAACAAGATTTAGTATATGTAAAGCCTAGGCACGTGGATTGGTGATGGATAATGATTTAAGTGACACTGATCACATTACAGTTACACAATAGGGTGACACAAAACTAGCTCCAATTCATCAATATAATGTAGGCATGTATTCCTTATATAGTCATACGTGCTTGTGATAAGAACTTGCATGACATCTTTTGTCCTACCCTCCCGTGGCAGCGGGGTCCTATTGGAAACTAAGGGATATTAAGGCCTCCTTCTAATAAAGAACCGAAACAAACCATTAACGCATGCTGAATACATGAACTCCTCAAACTACTGCAATCACCAGAAAGAATCCCAATTATTGTCACCTTGGGGTATGCGGATCAAGACATGTAATAGGTAACTACAATTTGCAAGATAGGATCCAAATCGCTCTTACATTCATTAAAACATAATAGGTTTAAATCTGAATCATGTCATTCAGGCCCTAGTGAAAACAATTAAGCATAGCAAAGTCATAGTAACATCAATCTTAGAACATAGTGGATACTAGGGATAAACCCTATCCAACTTAACTCGATTACATGGTCAATCTCATCCAATCCCACCATTGTCCAGCAAGCCTACAAAGGAATTACTCTCTCCCAATGGTGAGCATCATAGCGGTGTTTATGGACAAGGGTTGGTGATGACAACGGCGACGAATCCCCCTCTCTAGAGCCTCAAACACACTCGAGATCAGCCCTTTGGAGCAAGAACAGGAGATGGAAGTGGCTCCATCTCGTGAAACGCGATGAAAACTTCTATCTGATTTTTGTGTGAAGATGTGATTTTATAGGACTAGAATTAGGGTGGGAGGAGCCATGTGGGCCCCACAAGCCATCAGGGTGCGGCCTCGAGGGCACCCTGTTGGCTTGTGGTCCCGTGGGAGCGTATCGTCGGCATGTCTTTGCTCCATAATTTATCATAAATCCCAAAAATAATTTACATAAAGTTACATCCAATTCCGAGAAAATTCATTTTTGCACAAAAATAGCAACAATGTAGTTCTGTTGAAAACAACGTCAGAACGGGTTAGTTTCGTTCAAATCATGCAAATTAGAGGTTAAACGAGAGCAAAAGTCTTTGGAAAAGTAGATACGCTGCAGATGTATCAACTCTAGAAGATTAACTCGTTGCTTGTCCTCAAGCAACTCAGTTGATAAACTCAAAGTGATGAAGAAAACTTTTACAAACTCTTTTGTTCTTGTCGTTATACACATGCTTAGCTAATTGTGCAAGTTTTTAGAATAAATCATAAGTAACCACATCCACGTTAAAAATTAAGCACGTATTCAAACATGACAATACATAACCAACTATCAAGCAATGATAAAATATCTCACATGCCAACAATTTGTCAAAACAATCACGATATAATATGGTGACATGGTATCTCGCTAGCCCTTTCTCTGACTACAAAACATAAATGCAGAGCACCTCTGAGAATCAAGCAGTGACCAAATATTATTATTCAGAATAGAAAAGATCCTAGTCATACTCATATCCAACATTGACTATACTCAATGGATAAAAATGACAATAGTGCTCTCTAGTATGGTGTTGTAGGTAAGAGGGTGATGAATCAACATAAAAGTAAATAGATAGGCCCTTCGCACACGGGAGCATTGATTTGCAGAGTTGCGAGAGCTCAAGTTTTAAAGCAGGATTGAAAATATAGTTTTTTAGTGGTGTTCTTTACTGTCAATGGTACGACAAAAGTTTTCAGTATCTTCCATGCTAAACTAATTATTGGTGGTTCCCAAAGTGAATTGTAAAGTTTTACTCCTATCCACCATCCATACATAACCATGGAGAGCCTAATTCACGGGTGCCCTCCAACATATCAACTTTCTCAACGAGTTTTGTCTTAATTTAATTTTGATTGCGCAGGACTGGGCATCCTTTTTACCAACTTCTCTCATGCAATCACGACGAATAAACGCCTGTTCTGAGAATAACTTACTTAGCATGGAAGATACCGATTACCCCATCTCTCCATGAGCGGTACGAGTGCACAACTCAGATGTTTGTTTGAATATTTAGAGGTGGCACATGCAAATTTACTTGAAACGGAAGGGTAATACCGCATATAGGTAGGTATGCTGGACTCATGTGGAATAACTTGGTTTTAAGGATATTGGATACACAAGCAGAATTCACGCTTAGTACAGGTGAAGGCTAGCAAAAGATTGGGAAGCGACCAGCTAGAGAGGAACAAAGGTCATGAGCATGCATTGAAAATAATCAATTTTGGAGAAAGCATGAGTAGGACATAAATACTCTGAATTTAAATATCATGAAGGTTGCATTGGTTTTGAATCAACCACATGTTTGCACATGGGTCAAGTCAAGCCACTCAAATTTCTAAGAGGGAAATACCATACTACCAAATCACATCATAAATAGTTTAATGCATGTTGACACACAAGGTAAATCATTATCGACTCCTAGATATTTAAGCTTGGCATTAAAACTACGATCTCTAATTATCATGATAAACATGTTCACACATGACATACTCAATCAAGATTGAACGAGCCAAAATATTTACAAAAACAAAAAAAAAGTTCTTACCCGTCCCCTTTGCCACGATCACTTCATCAAATGTCGTCATTATTACCTTTCACTTGCATGACCGAATAATGTGATAATAATAAAAGTGCAAGAGTGTCATGGAGTAAGCTTGAATCTGCGGGGAAGCTTTAAACAAAGGAGAAGACATGGTAATATTGGCTTTTCGTTAGATAAACAATAAAGCATATGAGAGCCACTCATCATTTTCATTGTGGTATTCTCCTTTCATAACTCAATAAAAAAGGAAAGGGAATTCAGAGAAACACACTGAAATATTTTTGGAGTTTCTATTTTTCTTAAGCAAGTAAAATAAACTAAAGGAAAACAAGAATGAGAAAAACTATTTACACGGGAAAGCTCCCAACAAGCCAGAGGAAATATTTTTGGGTTTTCTTTTAATAATACAACTAATTAAATGGGAGAGAAAAACCAAAAATAAGTGAAAAATATTTTTGGATTTTATAAAGTTTTTTAAACACAGAAGAAGAAAGCGGAAAATAAAGCTAACATAGATATACAATGAAAAAGGATGAACACCGACAATTTGTATGAAGTGTGTGAACATGAATGAAATGTCGGTGAGAAATATGTACTCCCCAAAGCTTAGGCTTTTGCTTAGCTTGGTAATCACCACTGGTAGTAACTATCAGGTCCATGAAAGTGTTCCTGCAGCGACACCTAAGCATCCCAATCCTGGGCCTCGGTCTCTGCGACCGCCAACATGTCACGGTATGCAATTATGTCTTCTCGCATGATGGTGTATCCGTTCCTATCATGAAAGTCAAAGAAAGAGGGTGCATGCAACACAATAATATCACGGGTGTTCTTGCTGTATACCAAGTTATAGTGGATGCCCTGCGATAGCTTAGTTTCAGCTGTGAAATGATGGTCAGACATAGATTGGTGGTCGAGATAAACCCGAGGCAAAAAATAATCAATAGGTCGTATGGCAACATTAAGACGCTTTGCCAAGCGCATGGCATAAATACCAACATGAATTTTGCCTTTTGTTCGGTTAATATGTAAGTGGCATGCGACAATAGCTCCTAAGTTGTAGGTGTCATCACCATAAAGTGCGTAGTGCCAAATAGCCAGGGTTGGGGCACTAAGACCACCACCCTCCTCATAGCAGTTATGCATTTTCCAATAAACAGAGAGACATAGTGCATAGAAGGAAAATGCAAACTAGTGGCCCTAGCGTTTGATAACCACTAGTCCCCCCACATTTAAGGTGAGGAGGAAACCCTCAAATTCCTCGGGCTTAGGCTTGCGTATCCCCCCGTCAGAGGGGAGCAAGCAAATCTGACAAAATTCATCTAAAGGCAATTTAAAGTTTGATGCATAAATAGCAAAGCGTACTCTGGGGGCACCAGGCGTGTTTAAGAAGCGAAAGTTTTGCACGAAGGAATTAGTAAGGAGATAGTATTGGTCACACTCATCAGCGAGGAAGTTGGTCAGCCCGACATTTCCAATGAATTGCATGAATTCTTCATAAAAACCAGCTTCACTCATGCACGGCGCATGTGGCCATTCACGAGGCCTAACCTCAGCATTGCAGAAAATGTTCACATTGTGATCTTGTGTCCTCCCAGCAGCTTCCTTGGGGCTATGGCTAGAAGAACCTCTCCTCAAGGAATTCATTCTCCTAAGCACAAATTACTGAATTTTTTTGAACCACAAATGTCAATGAAACTTTATAAGAATGATAGCAACTACTCATAAGGATACTTAGAGGCTATATCAAGCATTCATACTACTTGGGACTCAAAAAGTTTAAAATGCAAGCTCATTTTTTGTAGCACCAAGTGAAGCGATTTATGCCAAATATAAAACACCATAGCAAAAACTAATTGGAGGGATGGAGGAGTCACATACCAAGTAACAATTTCCTCAAAATAGAATCGAAAATGGAGTTCTGAGCAAATGAATTGAAAATTTTAGTTTCTGGAGGAAGAACATGGGAGAGAGAGGTGATGATTTTTTTCTAGAGATAGAGGATGATGTGAGCCGAAGGGATAAGGCAGTGGGGCTATGGGCCCCACAAGACAACAAGGTGCGGCCTAGGGGGACGCCCTCTTTGCTTGTGGCCCGCACGTGGCTCTCCCTGTTGTTATTTTTGTGCCAGAAATTCTAATTTATTCCAGAAAAAATCATGCTAAAATTTTGTGGCATTCTCGGACTTTTTATTTTTGCGCCATTTTTCTATGGTACAGAAAACTCAGAAAATAGGGTAATTATTGCATTTTATTTTTCTTTAGCTAAGAGAACATAGAATAAACTTGGGGTGCAGAGAGTTGTGAATACTCAATTCATCAATCAAATGTATTTAGAAAAGGATTCGTTAATAAGGTTCATCAAGTCTTATTAATAACTGTTTCCGATTAACATGAAATCAGAGAATTTTTGTATATCACTAGGTTACCTCAATGGGGATTTGCCTCTCTCCAACAATAATATTATATTATTTATTTTTGTTGGCAGTAGGTAGAGGGATTGTAAAATCTCCAATAATGACCGTGGGAATACGTTTGATGACATTAATATTGTTAACCAAAGTTTGCTTCTTCGTAAAATGCACAATATGTTGCTTGCCATTAACATGGAAAGTGACATTGCGTTTGTTGCAATCAATAACAGCCCCTGCAATATTTATAGAAGGTTCTACCAAGGATGATCGACATATTGTAATCCTCGGGCATATCAAGAATAGCAACTTCTGTTAAGATAGCAACATTTGCAACCGCAATGGGAATGTCCTCGCAAATTCCAATAGATAAAGGAGTGGAAATATCAGCCATTTCTAAAGATATCTGAGTGGGTGTAAGCTTATCCAATTCAAGTCTTTTATAAAGGGAGAAATGCATAACATTAACACCGGTTCCCAAATCACATAAAGCAGTTTTAACATAATATATTTTAATAGAGCAAGGTATTGTGGGTATACCCGAATCTCCCAACTTCTTAGGTATTCCACCATCAAAAGGGTAATTAGAAAGCATGGTAGCAATTTCAGTTTCAGGTGTCTTTCTTTTATTGGTAATAATATCCTTCATGTACTTAGCATACAGAGGCATTTTCAATATATCAGTCAAGCGAGTGCGCAAAAAGACAGGTCTAATCATTTCAACAAAGTGTTCAAAATCTTCATCGTCCCTACTTTTGGAAGGCTTTTGTGGGGATGGTTTTGAACCCATGGTTCTCTTTCCCTTCAATGTTTTCTAGCAACAAAGTCTCCCTTATCACAACGTTTATTTTTAGGAGGTGGGTTATCAAGACCCTCAAGGGGTTCTATCTCAACGTCATTATTAGGTTCCTTATTACTACCTAGTGGATCGTCTACATGAACATAATTATTATCATTATCATTAAGTTCATGTTCACTACCAGATTGTGTCTCAACATCAGAAATAGAAACATCGTTATGATTCTCAGCCGGTTTCTCAATATCAGGTTCAATAGGAGCATGCAAAGTCCTATCATTTAATTTTTTATTTTTCTTCTTAGTGGGACTAAGTGTATCATCATTAATTCTCCGAAAATCCCGTTTTATTATTTTAGGGTGATCTTCAGGGTAAAGAGGTTCCTGATCATTCTACCTCGTCTAGTCATTACAACATGATCATTAATATTATTATTCATTTCAGCATGCAAATCAGTTTATGACTTGCAACTTGATCTAGTTGGGTGTGAACCATAGAGGCATGTTTACCTAGACCTTTCACATCATTAGAAATTAAAAACATCAAGTCACTTAAGCGATCTATCATCATGGCATTATTTTTCAATTGATACTTAACATAGTTATTGAAGTGTTTTTGTTTAACAATGTAATTATCAAATTCATCCATGCATTGATCATGAGTCTTAGAATAAGGTATATCATTTTCAGTAAAGGAACGAAGAGAGTTCACCTCTACTACCTGTGTGAGAGCATCGTTGGTAATTTGTTGACATCCTCAATTTTAATACATTTTTCTTTCATGGATCCTTTTTGCTTCTTGCATATCTTCAGGGCGGGGCAATAGAATACCTCTCTTCTTTTGAATAGGTTGCGGTGGTGGTTCAGGGAGTGTCCAATCATCGACATATTTGCAATATATTATTTAATAACTCTTCTGCTTCTACAACAATTCTTTTCCTGAAAACACACAAGCACAACTTTCTAGGAAATCCCTGGAAGCATCTGTTAGTCCATTATAAAAGATATCAATAATTTCATTCTTTTCAAGAGGACAATCAGATAAAGCTCTAAGTAACCGGAGAAGCCTTCCCAAAGCTTGAGGGAGATTATCTTCTTTAATTAACACAAAGTTGAATATTTCATGTAAAGCGGCTTGTTTTTTATGAGCAGGAAAATATTTTTTAGGGAGGTAATAAAGCATATCCTCGGGACTACGCATACAGCCAGGAGCAAGAGAAAGGAACCATTCCTTGGCCTCGCCTTTTAAAGAGAAAGGAAAAAAGATTAGGGATATAATAGTAGCGTATTTTTTTCATCATTAGTAAACAAGGTAGCAATATCATTCAGTTTCATAAGGTATTCGATGACAGTTTCATTTTCATAGCGATGGGAAGGATCAGACTCTACTATAAGAATTAGTTCAGGGTCTATAGCGAATTCATAGTCCTTATCACTAACAAATATAGGAGAAGTAACAAATTTAGGATCTTATTTCATTTTCTCCATCATACATTTTTAATTTAGTTTGCATAGTAATCTCTTCACATCATCTCTATTATCACAAGAAAGAAAACCCCTAGCAATATCACCATCCATAACATAAGCTTCACGTACATAAGGAAATTCATATCTATTAGGAGTACGAGGTGTAATAGGTGATTCAAAGTTTTCATCAGTTTCAGCATTTTCAAGTGCGCTAACTCTAGCAATATGAGCATCAAGTAATTCACTCAATGGCATAGTTTCAGCTTGAACATGTGTAGCACTAGTATCATGATTAATTTCAGAAGTAGCATCATCAAGTTCATGTAACATATCAGGACGATCAACACATGGTGGTGTAACAATCTGATTCAAAATAGTAGGTGAATCAAAAGCACGGCTAGATGGCAGTTCCTTACATCCACTCGTGCGAGAGGGGACAATCCTAGTTCGATTATCTTTCAGATTTCTCATAGTGGCAATTGAATATCCTCAACTCAACACAATGAATAAAGCTATGCTCCCTAGTAACGGCGCCAGAAAATGGTCTTGATAACCCACAAGTATAGGAGGTCGAGACATTCTTCACGGGTAGTATTTCACCCTAATTTATTGATTTTTGACACAAGGAGGGCCAAAGAATATTTATTGGCCGTGTTAGTTGAGTTGTCAATTCAACCGCACCTGGGATATCTCTCTGCAACAAGGATTTAGTAGCACAGCAAATGACAGTAGTAACATTTGTAGTGATAACAGCAATTTGGTAACAGTAGCAATTGAGTAGCAGGTGTGACAGCGGCAGGAATAGTAGTGACTTAGCAAGATTCAATATATGTAAAGTGTAGGCACGTGGATGAGTGATGGATAATTATTTAGATGACATTGATCATGTAACGGTTACACACTAGGGTGACACAGAACAAGCTCCAATTCATCAATATAATGTAGGCATGTATTCTGTATATAATCATACGTGCTCGCGATAAGAACTTTCATGCCATCTTTTGTCCTACCCTCTCGTGGCTGCGGGGTCCTGTTGGAAACTAAGGTATATTAAGAACTCCTTTTAATAGAGAACTGGAACAAAGCATTAACACATGGTGAATACATGAACTCCTCAAACTACGTCAATTACCGGAGAAAATCCCAATTGTTGTCACCTTGGGGTATGCGGATCGAGACACGTAATAGGTAACTATAAACTGCAAGATAGGATCCGAATCACTCGATATTCATGAAAACATAATAGGTTCAGATCTGAAATCATGGCACTCGGGCCCTAGTGAAAATCATTAAGCATAGCAAAGTCATAGTAACATCAGTCTCAAAACATAGTGGATACTCGGAATCAAGCCCTATCAAATTTAACTCAATTACATGATCAATATCATCCAATCCAACCACCGTCCAGCAAGCTTACAAAGGAATTACTCACTACCGGTGGTGATCATCATAGCGTTGTTGATGGAGAAGGGTTGGTCATGACGACGGAGATGAATCCCCCTCTCGGGAGACCCAAACGGACTCGAGATTAGCCCTCCGAAGGAAGAACACAAGGTGGCGGCGGCTTCATCTCGTGAAACGGGATGAAAACTTATCTCTGATTTTTCTCTGAAGATGTGATTTTATAGGGCTGGAATTACGGTCGGAGGAGCCACATGGGCCCCACAAGCCGTCACGGCATGGCGTGGAGGCGCCCTATTGGCTTCTGGCCCGTGGCAGCGTTTCTCCGGCAGCTCTTTGCTCCATAATTCATCATATATCCCCAAAATAATTCATAAAAAATCGTCCAATTTTGAGAACTTTTATTTCTGCACAAAAATAACACCAAGGTAGTTCTGCTGAAAACAACGTCAGTCCGGGTTAGTTTCATTCAAATCATGAAAATTGAGGTCAAAATCAGAGCAAAAGTGTTTGTAAAAGTAGATACATTGTAGACGTATCATTTACTCGATCAATGGTTGGATGTAAATTATACTAAACCTTATGTGTCATAAAATCATAGGAGTGTCATAAAACCTTATACACAGCTATCATAGACACTAGGCACACAAGGTCTTATGTCGGTCCTACTTTTGTGAATTAAACTTCTTTCGGTCGTCTCAACTGTTTGCGCCGAAAACTGTAACCACGCATTGGAGCCCGGTGGTTTCATAAGGCGACACATTTCAATTCATGGTTGATAGTCTAGGTTGTTTCTTGTTACGTGTGGAGGCTCCCGTTTCATGCTTGACGGCTCATGTTTTCATGCTCAGCTTAGGGATGGTGTCATTTTCACGTCTGCACGGTAGTATTTTTTTTAACCTGCTTGTATGGGGTTTTCTTCATCACTTTGTGTCCAATTAACCGTTTCGGATCTATACATAAGAAAGCAGGGGACGAAAATGCACTTTGGAGGCCGAGCTACCTCAAGCTCGTTATCCCCACGTCGTCTTGTATTGGGATTAGTCCCACGTGCGTACTCCTCCCTTGTATTCCATCATCCATCTTTCTATAGGAGACCGTATTCCCCACTTTATGGGGGTGTTTGTTTCCAATGGACTAGACTTTTTTTAGTCCCAGGGACTAAAGAAAAAATTCCCTCTAATAGAGTCTTTTTCTGGTCCCTTAAGGGAAAGTCCCTCCCGTTTGGTTACATAGGGAATAAAAGGGACTTCTTTTAGTCTAGTCCCTGCAAACAAACATGGCCTATGTTGAGTGCTATCCCATCTCCAACAGGTCTTCGTAAAAGTACATGCACACGTGCTACTGCCATCACCCATCCACTTTTGTTCCATAGTGCGTTCGATACAATAGCGCATAGGCTTGACTCGAGCGTGATGTGCCTCTTCGAAATAACCAATGTGGTTCTAACAAATTAAATCCTTCCTTTTACATTAGTTATGGCCACACCTAGACAGATATCACATGTATGCCTAAGAGCATTGGCAGACGGACATAGAAAATATGACCCCTTATATGTCTGTATGTGTGTCCAGCCGGTGAACAGGCTTGTCCGTTTTAAGACCTATTTTTCATCCGTGCAACCGTATTTGTCATCTGTTTGATAACTCACACGTGATTAGAGGAGATGAAGAGAGATAAAAAAGAATGAATAAGAAAAGAGGAAAGATGGTCCGGGTTGGGGTCGCATCCTACGTGGCGGACTGATCGGGCGTGCCAAGGCGCGTGTGCGAGCCCTCATATCGTCTTCATATATGAGATGGATATGAGGGATGCCGGTCGGTCCAGCTGTTTGATACGGGTATGAGGGTTCGGTTAGGTCATGTTTTTGTGACCGGTCACTGACCGGACAGCCTGTCAGGGCGTTTGAGATGGATAGGTCCGGTTGTAGATGCTCTAATGTTGGAATTCTGTTGGTGTAGTCGCTATGGAGCGAAATATCTTGCACACAGTTACTTTTAGGGTTTATGTACCATACACTTTGAAGGATTGTCCAATGTGTTGAGAAATTCTGAAATGCTCTTTATCAAACATATATTACGAAGTCAAGATAAAAGTCGAATAAACGCATGTAGGATCGAAAATATGTCTAGAGGGGGGTGATTAGACTACTTGACAAGATAATTTTTTGCCTTTTCCCAATTTTAGTTGAGAGGCAGCTTTGGCACTCATAGTAAGTCAATTACACCCTAGACATGAAGTTCTAAGAGTATATCAGCGAAAAGTAAAACATGCAAGTGTAAAGTAAAGAAGTAAGGTAGGGAGATCAAACGCATTAGGTTGACACGATGATTTTGGGCATGGTTCCGATAGGTGGTGCTATCGTACGTCCATGTTAGTGGAGACCTCAACCCATGGAGGGTAACGGCTGCGAGAGTCCGCTGAGGGCTCCACCCACAAGGGGTCCACAAAGAAGCGGCCTTGTCTATCCTACCACGGCTTCCTCCCACGAAGGACTAGCCTTACTCACGGTAGATCTTCACAAAGTAGGCGATCTCCTTGCCCTTACAAACATCTTGGTTCAACTCCGGAACACGAAGTAGGAGGCTCCCAAGTGACACCTAACCAATCTAGGAGGCACCACCTTCTAAAAGGTAATACATGTGGAAGATAATTGAACTGCTTGCTCTAGTGCTTCTAAAGATAGTCTCCTCAACAAAAAATCACTCTCGCACAGAATAGGCATGGGTAGGAGAGATTGATTTTGTGGAAAGTTGTTTGGGGAGGCTAGAGATCAAGTTTCAAATGATTAGATTGGAATATCTTGGTCTCAACACATGAGTAGGTGGTTCTCTCTCAGAAACTGGATCTGACAATGAAGTGTGTGTTCTGAGTGCTTCTCCCACGAGTGAGAGGTGGGTGAAGGGGTATATATAGGCAGCACACAAAATCCAACCGTTCCGCCTAAAGTGGCAAACTCGGTGACACCGAAGTCATAAACTCGGTGGTATCGATTCACACGAAGGAAGTAACTTTTGAATCTCGATGGGATCGATATACACAACTCGGTGGCACCGAAAAGGTGGCTAATGATCAGAAAGCCAAACTCGGTGGCACCGATGCTCAAACTTGGAAATTCTGATTTTGTGTACCAAGGCAACAGAAAGTTGGTCAATCTGAACTCGGTAGCACCGACATGAATTCGGTTGCACTGGTTTGGTGGGAATGGCTAGGGTTTCTGTCTGAGGTCAAACTCGGTGGGTCCGAAATATGAAAGTTGGTGACACCAAATTTGAGTATGTGGAATTGGACAGAATGGTTATGTGGGAAAAATGACTGAGTATTTTGGTGGCTAACTTTGTGCACTTGAACACTTAGTTCATTTTACTACCTCACCCCCTTTTAATAGTATTGGCTTTCCTATGGACTCAAAAGTGATTTCTCACAAATATAAAATGAAGAGTCTTCTATCTTGAAGCTTGAGCCAATCTCATTCCTTTCTTGCATCAAGGGGCATCTCCACATAAGCCTTTAGCCATAGCATCTTTTGAACTTTTATGAAATATACTTGGAAAACATATTAGTCCAATGATGCATATGGTGTGATCAATTATCAAAACCACCCTAGGGAGCAATTGTGCTTTCAATCTCCCCATTTTTGGTAATTGATGACAACATATAGATCAAAGCTTAGACAAAAGATATAATCAATGATTAGCATCGATGCTTTGAGAAGTATGTGAAAAGAAAGGGCTCCCCCTAAATTTGTCCATTATTTAAAATTTGCGTTTGAATGCAAATGCATAATTGATTAGGATCATGGGCTACTCTTCCATGTCACATACATCTTGGTGGTGCGCATACAATATTAGAATGAATAGCAATGCACATTACACCAACAAGATAAGTGAATGATCATCACATAGATAGCTAAAAGGATAATAAGGTAGCATCAACCAGGCAAAGCGTATGATCAAACACAGAAAGCGGGATAAAGTCATCCCAAAGACGAAAGTTTTAAAACTAAATGAGAGTAAATACAGTCAAAAGCTCTCTCTCTCTCTCTCTCAGTCTATGATCTATACATTTCTCCCCCTTTGGCAACAAGTTACCAAAAAGTTCAAATATATAGAGCTACTCATCTCTCTGGGAAGCTGATGACGGAGTCGACAAAAGAGCGTCCACGAAGACATTTGTTGAGTGTCCTTGAGCTGGAGGAGTGGATACTGGAGGTGCTTGAGCTAGAGCTGGTGTTGAAGGTGTTGATGCTTGAGCTGAAGAAGTCTGTCTTGTCTCCTGAGCAAGAACAATAGCTGATCTAGTTTGGGTGCTGAACCATGTGGTAGTGAGAGGAGGTGACTCTCCTTCATCGTCATCTTCATCATCATCATCTGAGTGTCGGATTTCCACTGAGTCAACTTCATGTTGAAGATGTTTTACTATAGTATTCAACTCCGGTACCTTCACATCCATGTCATGAAACTTTGTTTCCATGACTCTCTCAAGGCTTTTCTGACTTTGCAATATCTCCTGGATGTTCTTGTCCATACCATAGACAGAGCTAACTAGAAATTGTTGCAAATATACCCTAGAGGAAATAATAAATTGGTTATTATTAGATTTCTTTATTAATGATAATCGTTTATTATCCATGCTGGAATTGTATTGATTCGAAACTCAAATACATGTGTGGATACATAGACAACACACTATCCCTAGTGAGCCTCTAGTTGACTAGATCATTGATCAAAGATGGTCAAGGTTTCCTGACCATAGACAAGTGTTGTCACTTGATAACGGGAACACGTCATTTGGAGAATGATGTGATGGACAAGACCCGACAACTATGAACGTAGCATATGATCGTGTCAGTTTATTGCTACTGTTTTCTGCATGTCAATGTATCTGTTCCTATGACCATGAGACCATGCAACTCCCGGACACCGGAGGAATACCTTGTGGGTTATCAAATGTCGCAACATAACTGGGTGACTATAAAGGTGCTCTATAGGTATCTCCAAAGGTGCCTGTTGGGTTGGCATGGATCAAGACTGGGATTTGTCACTCCATGTGACGAAGAGGTATCTTGGGGCCCACTCGGTAATACAACATCACAACAAGCCTTGCAAGCAATGTGAATAAGGAGTTAGTTACGGGATCTTGTATTACGGAACAAGTAAAGAGACTTGCCGGTAACGAGATTGAACTAGGTATGGAGATACCGACGATCGAATCTCACGCAAGTAACATACCGAAGGATAAAGGGAACATCATACGGGATTAACTGAATCCTTGACATAGAGGTTCAACCGATCGATATCTTCGTAGAATATGTGGGAGACAATATGGACATCCAGGTCCCGCTATTGGTTATTGACCAGAGAGTGTCTCAGGTCATGTCTGCACAGTTCTCGGACCCGCAGGGTCTGCACACTTAAGGTTCGGTGACTTTTCGGTATAGTTGAGTTATATGTGTTGGTGACCGAAGTTTTGTTCGGAGTGCCAGATGAGAACCCAGATGTCACGAGGAGTTTTGGAATGGTCCAGAAACGAAGATTAATATATAGGAAGTTGGTATTTGGATTCCGGAAGGTTTTCGGGCATTGCCGGCACTGTACCGGGAGTGACGAATGGGTTCCGGGGGCCCGCTGGGTGGTCCCACCACGCCCCAAGTGGTCCACGTGGGTTTATCGTATTCACAATAAAGCTTAATAGGCTGGAAGTCATCCAAGGAAAGTCCACGAGAAAAAAGGTGGAAAATCCAAAAGAAGTGGGCAATTTAGGAAGGAGTCCAAATCCAAGTGGGATTGGAGGAGGACTCCTCCCTCCTCCACTTCGGCCGAGCCAAGGAGGCTCTCCTTGAGCTTCAAGGCTATCCCCTCCCTCCTCCTATATATACTAGAGGGTTAGGGTTTTTGACACACAACTTTGCCACGTGCAATCCTAAACCTCTACTTCGTAGTTCTTCCTCTAGATCGGATTTCTTGCGGAGCTCGGGCGGAGCCCTGCAGGAATAGATCACCACCACCACCGGAGCACCGTCACTCTGCCGGGGAACTTATCTACACCCCCGTCTCTCTTGCTGGATCAAGAAGGCGGAGATCGTCATCGAGCTGTACGAGTGCGGAACGTGGAGGTGCCGTCCGTTCGGCACTTGATCAGGACGGATCGTGGGACGAATCATGAGATGGTTCGTGGAACGGATCGTGGGACGGTTCGTGGGGCGGATCGTGAATACGTACCACTACATCAATCGTGTTTATTAACGCTTCCTCTTAGCGATCTACAAGGGTATGTGGATCCGATCTCCCTCTCATAGATGATCATCGCCATGATAGGTATTCGTGTGCGTAGGAAATTTTTTGTTTCCCATGCAATGTTTCCCAACAATGGCATCATGTTCTATGTTCATGCATAGATGATATCTCGAGTAGAACACAAAAGAATTTGTGGGCGTTGATGTTCAATTTTCTTCCCTCCTTAGTCTTTTCTTGATTCAGCGGTATTGTTGGATTGTAGCAGCCCGGACCAACTTTACTCGTACGCTTACGAGAGACCAGTTTCATCGACTAACATGCAACTTGTTGCATAAAGATGACTGGCGGGTGTATGTTTTTTCAACTTTAGTTGAATCGGATTTAACCGAGGTGGTCCTTGGAGAAGATTAAATAGAAATATGCATATCACCGTTGTGGCTTTGCGTAAGTAAGATGCGATCATACTAGATACCCATAGCAGCCACGTAAAACATGCAACAACTAATTAGAGGACGTCTAACTTGTTTTTGTGGGGTATGCATGTGATGTGATATGGCCAAAGACATGATGTGATATATTGGATGTATGAGAGGATCATTTTGTAATAGTTAAATATCGACTTGCACGTCGATGCTACGACAACCGGCAGGAGCCATAGGGTTGTCTTTAAACTAACATTTGTGCTTGCAGATGCGTTTACTATTTTTCTAGGTAGTAGCTTTAGTAGTAATAGCATAGATAGCACGACAACCTCGATGGCGGCACAATGATGGATATCATGATGATCGAAATCATGGTGTGGCGCCGGTGACGATGAAGATCATGCCGGTGACGATGAAGATCATGCCGGTGCTTTGGTGATGGAGATCAAGAAGCACAAGATCATGGCCATATCATGTCACTTATGATTTGCATGTGATGTTAATCCTTTTATGCACCTTATTTTGCTTAGAACGACGGTAGCATTATAAGGTGACCCCTCACTAAAATTTCAAGATAAAATTGTGTTCTCCCCAACTGTGCACCGTTGCGACAGTTTGTCGTTTCGAGACACCACGTGATGATCGGGTGTGATAGACTCAACGTTCACATACAACGGGTGCAAAGTTGCACATGCAGAACACTCGGGTTAAACTTGACGAGCCTAGCATGTACAAACATGTCCTCGGAACACAAGAGACCGAAAGGTCGAGCATGAATCATATAGTTGATGTGATCAACATGGAGATGTTCACCACTGAAACTATACTCAACTCACGTGATGATCGGACTTGAGTTAGTGGATTTGAATCTTGCGCCACTCGAATGACTAGAGGGATGTCTATTTTGAGTGGGAATTATTAGTAATATCATTAGCTAAACTCAATTATCATGAACATAGTCAAAAGGTCTTTGCAAATTATGTTGTAGCTTGCAGTATAGATCTACTATTTTCGATATGTTCCTAGAGAAAATTTAGTTGAAAGATGATAGTAGCAATTATGCGTACTGGGTCTGCAAACTAAGGATTGTCCTCATTGCTGCGCAGAAGGCTTATGTCCTTAATGCACCGCTCGGTGTGCTGAACCTCGAGCGTTGTCTGTGGATGTTGCGAACATCTGACATACACCGTTTTTGATGACTACTTGATAGTTCAGTGCGTAATGCTTAAACGGCTTAGAATTCAGGCACCGAAGCGATTTGAACATCACGGAACATGCGAGACGTTCCAAGAGATGAAATTGGGATTTCATGCTCGTGCCCTTATTGAGAGGTATGAGACCTCCGACAAGATTCTTTGTCTACAAAGTAAGGGAGAAAAGCTCAATTGTTGAGCATGTGCTCAGATTGTCTGAGTGCTACAATCGCTTGAATCGAGTGGGAGTTAATCTTCCAGATGAGAAAGTGATGGTTCTCCAAAGTCACTGCCACCAAGCTACTAGAGCTTCGTGATGAACTATAACATATCAAGGATAGATATGATGATCCTTAAGCTATTTATGATTATTGACATCGCGAAAGTAGAAATCGAATAGGAGCATCAATTTTTGATGGTTAGTAAAACCACTAGTTTCAAGAAGGGCAAGGGCAAGAAGGGATAATTCATGAAACGGCAAACCAGTTGCTGCTCTAGTGAAGAAACCCAAGGTTGAACCCAAACCCGAGACTAAGTGCTTATGTTATGAGTGGAATGGTCACTCAGGCACATCTACCCTAAATACTTGGTAGACGAGAAGGCTGGCAAAGTCGACAAAAGTATATTGGATATACCTGATATTGATGTGTACCTTACTAGTACTCCTAGTAGCACTAGGGTATTAGATACCGGTTTAGTTGCTAAGTGTTAGTAACTCAAAATTATAGCTACGGACTAAATGGATACTAGCAAGGGTGAGGTGGCATTGTGTGTTGGAAGTAATTCTAAGGTTGATGTGATCAAACATCGCACGCTCCCTCTACCATCGGGATTAGTGTTAAACCTAAATAATTGTTATTTGGTGTTTGCGTTTAGCATGAACATGATTAGATCGTGTTTATTACAATACGATTATTCAGTTAAAAAGAATAATTATTCTATTTGCTTGAATAAATACCTTAAATGGTTTATTGAATCTCGATCGTAGTGCTACACATGTTCATAATATTGATGCCAAAAGATACAGTAGTGATGATAGTACCACTTGTGGCACAGCCGCTTGAGTCATGTTGGTATAAAATGCATGAAGAAGCTCCATGCTGATGGATATTTGTACTCACTCATTTTTGAAATGTTTGAGACATGCAAACCATACCTATTGCTATAAACGCATGAAAAAACTCAATGCAGATGGATCGTTTGGACTCACTTGATTTTGAATCACTTGAGACATGCAAATCATACCACATGGGCAAGATGACTGAATGCCTCGTTTTCCAGTGAGATGGAACTAGAAAGTAACTTATTGGAAGTAATACATTTGGATGTATGCAGTCCAATGAGTGTTGAGGCACGCAGTGGATATCGTTATGTTCTTACTTCACACGTGATTTGAGTAGATACTAGTGTATTTGCTTGATGAAACACATGTCTAAGTTATTGAAAGGTTCAAGTAGTTTCAGAGTGAAGTTGAAGATCGTCGTGACAAGAGGGTAACATGTCTATGATATGATCATAGAGATCAATATCTAAGTTGCGAGTTTGGTACACAATTAAGACAAATGTGAAAATTGTTTCACATCTCTTGCCACCTGGAACACCATAGTGTGATGGTGTGTCCAAACGTCATAGTCACGCCCTATTTGATATGGTGCATACTATGATGTCTCTTATCGAATTACCACTATTGTTTATGGGTTATGCATTAGAGACAACCGCATTCACTTTAAATAGGGCACCACATATTTCCGGTGAGATGACACCATATGAACTATGGTTTGGAGAAACCTAAGTTGTCGTTTCTTAAAAGTTTGGGGTTGCGATGCTTATATGGAAAACTTTCAGCATAATAAGCTCAAACCCAAAGCGGATAAATGCATCTTCATAGGACACCCAAAACAGTTGGTTATACCTCCTATCTCAGATCCGGAAGCAAAGTGTTTGTTTCTAGAAACGGGTCCTTTCTCAAGGAAAAGTTTCTCTAGAAAGAATTGAGTGGGAGGGTGGTGGAACTTGATGATGTTATTGAACCGTCACTTCAACCAATGTGTAGTAGGGCGCAGGAAGTTGTTCCTATGGCGCCTACGCCAATTGAAGTGGAAACTGATGATAGTGATCATTAAGCATCGGATCAAGTTACTACAAACCTCGTAGGTCGACAAGGTCGCGTACTACTACAGAGTGGTACAATAAACCTGTCTTGGAGGTCATGTTGTTGAACAACAATGAACCTACGAGCTATGGAGAAGCGATGGTGGGCCCGGATTTCGGCAAATGGCTAGAGGCCATGAAATCCGAGAGAGGATCCGTGTATAAAACAAAGTGTAGACTTTGGAAGAACTACTTGATGGTTGTATGACTGTTAAGTACATATGGGTCTTTAAAAGGAAGACAGACGATGATGTTGAAAAGTCACCATTAAGAAAAGCTCGACTTGTCGCAAAGATGTTTCCGACAAGTTCAAAGAGTTGACTATGATGAGACTTTCTCACTCGTAGCGATGCTAAAAGTCTGTTCGAATTATGTTAGTAGTTGCTGCAGTATTTATGAAATATTGCACATAGGATGTCAAAACATTGTTTCCTCGACGGTTTCCTTGAGGAAAGGTTGTATTAGATACAACCAGAAGGTTTTATCGATCCTAAAGATGCTAACAAGTATGCAAGCTCCAGTGATCCTTCTATGGACTGGTGCAAGCATCTCGGAGTTGGAATATACGCTTTGATGCGATGATCAAAGCTTTTGGATTTATACAAGGTTTATGAAAAACTTGTATTTCCAAAGAAGTTAGTGGGAGCACTATAGAATTTCTGATAAGTATATGTGGTGGACATATTGTTGATCGAAAGTAATGTAGAATTTCTGGAAAGCATAAAGGGTTGTTTGAAAGGAGTTTTTCGACGGAAAACCTGGATAGAGCTACTTAAACATTGAGCATCAAGATCTATAGAGATAGATCAAAACGCTAAATAGAACTTTCAATGAAATGCATGGATTGACAAGTTTTTGACGGAGTTCAAAATAGATCGGCAAAGAAGGAGTTCTTGGTTGTGTTGTAAGGTGTGAATTTGAGTAAGAATCAAAACCTGACCATGGCAGAAGAAAGAGAAAGGACGAAGGTCGTCCCCTATGCCTTAGTTGTAGGCTCTAAAGTATGCCATGTTATGTACCGCACCTGATGTGTGCCTTGCCATGAGTCTGTCAAGGGGTACAAAGAGTGATCCATGATTGAATCACTGAACAACGGTCAAAGTTATCCTTAGTAACTAGTGAACTAAGGAATTTTTCTCGATTATGGAGGTGATTAAAGAGTTCGTCATAAAGGGTTATCTCGATGCAAGCTTTGATAATAATCCGAATAACTATGAGTAGTAAACCGAATTCGTATAGTGGAGCAGTCATTTGGAATAGTTCTAAATGGTGCGTGGTAGCAGCATCTATAGGATGACATAGAGATTTTTAAAGCACACACGGATCTGAAAGGTTCAGACCCATTGAACAAAACCTCTCCCACAAGCAAGATATGATCAAACCCCATGGGTGGTAGGTTCATTACAATCACATAGTGATGTGAACTAGATTATTGACTCTAGTGCAAGTGGGAGACTGTTGGAAATATGCCCTAGAGGCAATAATAAATTGCTTATTATTATATTTCTTTATTCATGACAATCGTTTATTATCCATGCTGGAATTGTATTGATTGGAAACTCAAATACATGTGTGGATACATAGACAACACAGTGTCCCTAGTGAGCCTCTAGTTGACTAGCTCGTTGATCCAAGATGGTCAAGGTTTCCTGACCATAGACAAGTGTTGTCACTTGATAACGGGATCACGTCATTGGGAGAATGATGTGATGGAAAAGACCCATAACTATGAACATAGCATATGATCGTGTCAGTTTATTGCTACAGTTTTCTACATGTCAATGTATCTGTTCCTATGACCATGAGATCATGCAACTCCCGAACACCAGAGGAATACCTTGTGGGTTATCAAACATCGCAACGTAACTGGGTGACTATAAAGGTGCTCTACAGGTATCTCCAAAGGTGTCTGTTGGGTTGGCATGGATCAAGACTGGGATTTGTCACTCCGTGTGACGGAGAGGTATCTCGGGGCCCACTCGGTAATACAACATCACAACAAGCCTTGCAAGCAGTGTGACTAAGGAGTTAGTTACGGGATCTTGTATTACGGAACGAGTAAATAGACTTGACGATAATGAGATTGAACTAGGTATGGAGATACCGACCATCAAATCTCGGGCAAGTAACATACCGAATGACAAAGGAAACAACATACGGGATTAACTGAATCCTTGACATAGAGGTTCAACCGATAGAGATCTTCGTAGAATATGTGGGAGCCAATATGGACATCCAGGTCCCGCTATTGGTTATTGACTAGAGAGTGTCTGAGGTCATGTCTGCATAGTTCTCGAACCCGCAGGGTCTGCACACTTAAGGTTCGGTGACTTTTCGGTATAGTTGAATTATATGTGTTGGTTACCGAAGTTTTGTTAGGAGTCTCGAATCAGATCTCAAACGTCATGAGGAGTTCCAGAATGGTCCGGAAACGAAGATTGATATATAGGAAGTTGGTATTTGGATTCCGGAAGGTTTTCGGGCATTGCCAGCGGTGTACCGGGAGTGACGAATGGGTTCCGGGGGCCCACTGGGTGGGCCCACCACGCCCCAAGTGGTCCACATGGGTTTACTGGATGCACGATAAGGCTTAATGGGCTGGCAATTCATCCAAGGAAACCCCATGAGGAAAAAGGTGGAAAATCCAAAAGAGGTGGGCAATTTAGGAAGGAGTCCTAATCCAAGTGGGATTGGAGGAGGACTCCTGCCTCCTCCACTTCGGCCGAGCCAAGGAGCCTCTCCTTGGGCCTCAAGGCTAGCCCCTCCCTCCTCCTATATATACTAGAGGGTTTAGGGTTTTCTATACACAACTTTGCCACGTGCAACCCTAAACCTCTACTTCAAAGTTCTTCCTCTAGATCGGATTTCTACGGAGCACTGGCGGAGCCCTACAGGAATAGATCACCACCACCACCAAAGCGTCGTCACGCTGTCGGCGAACTTATCTACATCCCCGTCTCTCTTGCTGGATCAAGAAGGCGAAGATCGTCATCGAGCTGTACGTGTGCGAAACGTGGAGGTGTCGTCCGTTCGGCACTTGATCGGGACGGATCATGGGACGGATCATGAGACGGTTCGTGGGACGGATCGTGGGACGGTTCGTGGGACGGATCGTGAAGACATACCACTACAGCAACCATGTTTATTAACGCTTCCTCTAAGTGATCTACAAGGATATGTGGATCCGATCTCCCTCTCGTAGATGATCATCACCATGATAGGTCTTCGTGTGCGTAGGAAATTTTTTGTTTCCCATGCAACGTTTCCCAACAGAAATGCCATTTTCTCAGCCTGAGTCCTGAGCTGTGGAACTGGTGGTGGCTCATTTTTAGTAGCCTCAGCTTCTACTGCCTCTGCTGCCATTCTTGATGCAGCTCAGCTGGGATCATTTTCATCCATCACCACGACATTGTCTTCAAATTCTAGCTGAAGGGGTAGATGGGGACGATCGAGGAGATACGCATGCCTTCCTAGCTTGGCATTGATAAGTATTTGAATTTAAGGGTCGTATCCACATGATCTTTTCTGATCAGCAGCAGTCCTCCGGATAGTCTCTACTATCAAGTTCATCACTCTGAATCTAGTGTGAGAGTCCAAATGGTGCAGCAGATTGATGGAGTGTCCTCAAATCATCCTATCATCACCTGATTTAGGCATCAAGGTGTTTCAAAATGGTGTTAGTTGTGGGTATCCTTGCTTGAAATAAGTATATTGAGCCCATCTTGTGACTAGCCAAATACTTGTGAGGAATTGGCTTGTACATATTTGCCATGGTGTTGTGGCTCATCTTTGCTTCAAAATACACATCCACATCACTCTCTTTCTGCTTGGGGCCTCCAATGATAGTGGCCCACTCATCGATCGTAGACTCGTATTTGTGACCATCAGTCATCCAGACCATAGAACCATCTCCATAGAAATGAACAATTGAGTAAAATTGCATGACCAGCTCATCATTCCATGGGGTCATCTCTTTTCCAACAAAATCTTCAATGTCCACTAGCATGAAATTTTGTTGCACGTGGGGAAAGAAATTCTTATTCTCTTTGATGTAAGCCCAGTCAACATATCTCATGTCACTTACAGCTGGACTCTTGTCATACGGGACAGTCTCATAGAAATCTTGTAGTTCCTTGGTGTGAAACCTTGGATCAACATCGCTTCTTCTCCTTATGTCATATGGATCTGCAGCTCTCCATTTCCTCAAACATGCATCTTTCCTCTTCCTCATATCTTCTCCTACTGGGTGAGTAGCATTGTGTACTAGTAGATTTGGTCGGAGCTTCCTGAGAATAGGTGCATTCTCATCTTCTTCCTCTTCTGCAGCAAAGGCACTAGAAGCAGGGCCTTCCTCCTTAGCAGTTGGAGGAATATCCTTTGTAGTCTTTCTGTGAGCTACAACCTTCTTTGCCTTGGATGGAGGCTTAGGAGATTTCTGAGTAGGGCATCAGCCATGAGCTTCTTCTTCTTAGGAGGAACTGGGATCTCATCTTCACGGTCCTCATACGTAGAACTCTGTCTCCCCGCAACATGAACTACCCTCTTCGTGGCTCTCTTCACACCAGCCTTCTTGGCAGTTTTATCTATAGAGAGTGTTGTTCTCTGGTTTGCAAATTCAAGAGCTCTTACATCAGCAGGTCTTGCGTACTCTTTCCTTACTATCTTCTTAGGAGACTTGGGAGGAGCTAAAGTTTCCTCCGGCACAAAGTTTGAGTCTTCTTCATCTAAGTTCAGTTTCTTCCTCTACCTAGTGGTTGTCTTGGGCGAGCCATGGGAGCCGTAGGATCCAGGGTGAGAGTCAGTCCTCTCAGGACTAGTACTTGGGTCCATCTCAACACTTTGCTCTCTGAAATAATTATGTCTATCTTCTAATACAGACATCTTGGCAGACAAGCAAACACTTAGGAGCAAACAGCAAACCTGTGAAGTAGATATAGGAAAGGCAGAAGGGTTGAGCATTACAAAACACATAAGCATTTTTCAAAAAATTGGAGTCTGAAACTTAGGGTACGATCTTCTGCATGATGTAAATCGGTGGTACCGAGTTGGCATTTTCGGAGTCACCGAGAAGGCTTACTTGCTTAACAGAAACTCGGCAGTCTGTTTCGGTGGTACCGAAAAGAGCTGCTCGGTCTCACCGAGTTGCTCCTCATGAACCCTAAAAGGGAAATTGGTGGAACCGATTTTGCAAACTCGGTCTCACTGACTTGCATGCTGCGGCAGATCAGATCCTAAATTTCATCTTCCTTTATGCTACAAGATACTCTGTCGGAAGAGAAGGGTTTGCACATGGTGGCTTGTAGATAAACTTTCCAAATGCATAAGAGTTGGATAGGAGAACCCGTAAGGAGATCGGATCCATACCCTAACTTGGTGGCGGTCCGACTACGGCAGCAACGGTGGTGAAGATTCCGTCAACGGTGGCGATTCCCAATGTTGGAGGCACTCGGGGAGGCAAAGGCGACGACCAGGGGCCCTCTGGGCAGTTTAGGGTTTTGAGGCGAAGGGTTTCGACAATATGAATCAAAGAACCAGTCCGCTGGAATATATACACGTTCGCTGTCGGTGTCACCGAGATGGCAAAATCAGATCAACTTTGCAAATTCGGTGGAACCGAGTTTGTGGAGTTGGTCTCACTGAGATTTTCAAAGAGGTTTTGGAAGGCATCCTTTGACGATACGAAACTCCGAGTGCACCTTCACATAGAGGGATCGACAAGTGCTTGTTCAAGTTTTGTGATGAAGCATGAATAGAACTTGAGATGAGATAGCATAGATAGCTAGAGAAGGGTCCTAAGCATTCTTGTCCATCCAATTGGCAAAAGATAAATCAAGATCCAAATAACAAAAATTGGATGTTCTCGAATGAGCAAACGCATGTAGACCAACATGCTCACACAATAGGAATGATAGATAAAATAAGGTGAACATGCACAAACATTCTAGCAGCTATCAAGCACTTGGGCAATGACAAAGTCATCTATTTATTAGTATATTGACTTAGGAGCCAAGTAAGAATACTTGATCATAGGTCATACTCATCGTTAAGCACAAGTGGGGTTACCACTTTTACATAAGCATTAATGTGTTCGTATCCTTAGGAGATGCTTATACTCAAGATTTAGAGTAAAGCTCCCCCTTGATATGACATCCCCCTAAGAGGGATAAAATAACCTTGGGTTTTGTCGTAGAAGACTTCAAGTAAGTTAAGTAGTAGTGGATGCTCAATGTTGATGAAGATCATCTTGAATTGGGAGCAATCCTTGTTGTTTCCTTACTCTTCTCACCTACACAAGTTAGTCTCAAAGCAAAAGGAACATATGCAAGAATATATATGGACATGGAGTGAAACACACATGGGATGATGTCCAAAGATGCATTAATTACCTTGTTCCTTGCTTACGTTTGAGGGAATGTGTCACTCCTTGAGCTAATGCATATGGTTAAGGTCGATTGCATATAGTTCTGACCAAAATGAATAAGAGTGAAATTCATTGGCGGAGTCACCCCTCAAGAACTTTCTAGTTCTTCCTCTTGGGGATCCACATCAAATTGATTGGAATCCTTGGAGTTATTGTAGCACTAGATGAGGTAGAGCTAGTAGTGTCCTTGGGAATCCACCTGACTTTGACTTGGGGTTCTTCTTCAAATGGGTCAATGACATCTTGAAGCTTTCACTTGCCCTTGTGGTCTTGTGGTAGAAGGCCATCTTGTTGGGGAACGTTGAATGGGAAATAAAAAATAATTCCTACGCACACGAAAGACTTATCATGGTGATGATCATCTACGAGAGGGGAGATTGGATCCACAAAAACTTGTACATCTCTAAGCGGAAGTGTTATGAAACGCGGTTGATGTAGTCGAACGTCTCCGCGATCTGAATCGCAAGCGTTCCACGAACTCCATCCCGATCTAGTACCGAACGAACGACACCTCCGCGTTCAGCACACGTACATATCGATGACGATCTCCGCCTTCTTGATCCAGCAAGAGAGACGAAGAGGTAGTTGAATTCTCCGGCAGCACGACGGCATGGCGGTGATGGTGGTGGAGCTACTCCAACAGGGCTTCGTCGTGCCGTACCGAACTAGCTACGGGGTGTCACGAAGTGGTGGAGGGAGAGAGGGTTGCACAATGGCTTGGGTGCAGCTACGAGGTGTCACGAAGTGGTGGAGGGAGAGAGTGCTGCAGAATGGCTTGGGCTGCAAAAAGCCTCTCAGACCTCCACTATATGTAGAAGGAACAAGAGGGAGGGTTGTCTTGGCTCCTACTCCAAGGAGGAGCTTCGGCCGAGCCCAATAGGGAGGAGTTCTCCTCCAATTCGGTTTGGTGGAGGACTCCTTCCCCACTTGTCCACCTCCTTCCTTTTTTTTACTTTTCCTTCTATTTTTGCTTTCAGCCGAAATAGGTTTATTGGGCTGGCCTCACCAGACCACAAAGGGCTGGTGCGCGACCCATGGGCCTATTAGGTCCCCTCCCGGGTGGGTGCCCCCTCCCGGTAAAACCCGAGAACCCATTTGTCACTCCCGATACTTTACCGGTAATGCCCGAAATCTTTCCGGAAGCCAAATGCAACATTCCTATATATCAATATTCATTTCGGGATCATTCTCGAAACCTTCGTGACGTCTGGGATCTCATCCGGGACTACGAACAACATTCGGTTACCAACATCAATAATTCAACTATGCTGAAACGTCACCAAACCTGAAGTGTGCAGATCCTGCGGGTTTGAGAACTATGTAGACATGATCGAGACACTCTCCGGTCAATATCCAATAGTGGGACCTGTATGCCCATATTGGATCCTACATATTCTACAAAGATCTTATCGGTTTAACCTCTATGTCAAGGATTCAGTTAATCCCGTACAATGTTCCCTTTGTCCTTTGGTATGTTACTTGACCGAGATTCGATCGTCGGTATCTCTATACCTAATTTAATCTCGTTACCGACAAGTCTCTTTACTTGTTCTGTAATACAAGATCCCGTGGCTAACTCTTTAGCCTCATTACTTGCAAGGCTTGTTTGTGATGTTGTATTACCGAGTGGACCCGAGATACCTCTCCGTCAAACAGAGTGACAAATCCCAGTCTTCATCCATGCTAACTCAACGGACACCTTCGGAGATACTTGTAGAGCATCTTTATAGCCACCCAGTAACGTTGCGACGTTTGATACACACAAGGCATTCCTCCCGTTTCAGTGAGTTACATGATCTCATGGTCATAGGAATGTATACTTGACAGGCAGAAAACAATAACAACAAAATGACGTGATCACATGCTACTTTACGGTTTGGGTCTTGTCCATCACATCATTCACCTAATGATGTGATCCCATTATCAACTGACAACACTCGTCTATGGCTAGGAAACCTTAACCATCTTTGATCAACGAGCTAGTCAACTAGAGGCTCACTAGGGACATTGTTTTGTCTATATATCCACACATGCATTTGTGTTTCCATTCAATACAATTATAGCATGGATAACAAACAATTATCTTGAAACAGGGCATATTTCCAACACATCTTGTGATCTTGTTCCTTCCGCAGGCGTGGGATCATACTTATCCTCTAGGGGAACAAACTTAGGAATGGGATATGTACCTTCTTCCCAATCATCTTCGTTGATGTTGAAGTAGCCAACACCTTGTTTCTTTTGATGTCCTCCTTGCTCGCGCACAATTTCCTCAAATTTCTTACTTCCAGCAAGACTCTTGAAGACAACTCTGTCTATAATCCCATTCAAGAAAACGTTTTCTTGATCAAGTGTAACTTGGCTAAGAGAATCATTAGTGGAATAAAGAGAGATACTAGCAACAACATTATTGGATTTACCTTTAGCATTGTTGTTACTAGACGAAAAAAAATTCTTGCCTTTGTTACTAGTGTTCCTAGGTTTAATTTGTGGAACAAAATTAGACACGAGTAATCGTTGGGATAGATAAGAAGAACTCTTCTTTCTAAGATCATCATTGATCGCTTTTAGGAACTCATGCTCTTGCTCCATATTGAGCTTATCGAAGCGTAACTCCTCATGAGTTCTTGGAAGCTCTCTATGATATTCTCGAGTAGTCTCATGAGCGAACTTAAGAGTTCTTAATTCTTGAGTTAGTCGTTCAATTTCTTTCTTATCATCATCACTTGATTTCTCTTGACTAGCATCATAATTAGCAAGTTCATTTTCATTGCAATCACTAGTTTTATCAAAGAGTGAGTCATCTTCTCCTAACAAGTCATCCTCATCACTATTAAAATCAAGATACTTGTGGTGTGATACCTTGGGGCCTTTATCCATGAAGCAGTTTCGGAACCCCTCATTTGGTGAATCAAAAAGGTTGTAGGAGTTGGAGGAAACAAGTGCAATGCCGACAACACCTTCATCTTGACTATAGTCAGAGTTGGAGTGATAGCTTCTCTCCAAATGGTTGTCAGACTCGGAGCCAGAAATCCATTCACCAACATGAGCTTGATGTCTTCTTCTTTAGCTACTCTTGGTGTATTTGTCCTTTTCTATGATTCCTTGCCTCTCTGTGAGTGTCTTAGTTCATAACAATCTTATCTACTCCTTCTCTCTCTGCGAGGTGACTCATCTCTTGAGCTTCGTCTTCGAGGTGACTCTTTTCTTTGTTTGTAGGGAGCCGAGCACTCATTGGAGTAGTGTACGGGATTCCCACAATTGTAGAAGTTTTGATCACGACTGGACGAACACTTCTCATCAGGTCTTTGTCTTGAGCTTATCTCTTTGCCTCTACTCTTGTAGAACTTGTTGAATTTTCTAACCATGAGGCTTATCTCTTCATTAGTGAGAAGATTGTCCTTTGAAGTAGCTGGAGCATCACATGAAACTTTGCAAGCACCGCTTGACTTGTTGTGTAGCTCATCTTTGTCCTTCAGTGACATCTCATGAGCAACAATCCTACCAATGACCTCAGTTGGCTTGAGATCTTTGTAGTTTGGCATCATTTGGATCAATGTGCACACGGTGTCATATTTCCCGTCAAGAGCTCTAAGTATCTTCTTAAGGATGAATTTTTTGGCCATCTCTTTGCTTCCTAAGCCGGCAATCTCATTGGTACATTTCAGCGACACCTTCACCATCCTTCATCTTGAACTTGTCAAGCTGACTTTGAAGCACATCCAACTTAGATTCGCTGATAGAATCAGTACCTTCGTGCATATCTATCAAAGTATCCCAAATTTGTTTTCCATTCTCAAGGTGGCTGATTTTGTTGAATTCTTCGGGGCATAGAAAGTTGAAGATGATGTCACAGGCTTGAGCATTGAGTTGCAACATCTCCAGTTCATCAGTTGTCGCATCACGACCCGGTTCATGCCCTTATCCAAAGAAGTTACCTTGCACACCAGCACGAATAACAACCCAAACATGAGGATTAAAGCCAAGAATGTGCATTTTCATCTTATGCTTCCACCTAGCAAAATTAGTGCCATCGTGTGGGGACCCCGACTGGTAAGTCGAGATCGCCGTGCCCGGTGATCCCAAGGATCAATGCTCACTGAACACAGATACTAAATGATAGAGTCTTACATCCATACATACCGCTTGATACAATAAATGACCACTTCGGTCGAGTCTTACATATATAGGGCCTTAAAGGACTACACTTGAAACTGAACCAATAGCGGAATTATTGGTTGAAAGCGTGAACCCATGCCATCAGCCTTAACCTACAGGCATTCTGACTGGGAAGCGTCCTAGCTCGCAAGAACGTCACCGAGTTAATCTTCACCATATCCTCTCTTTCAGACCTGGTCAATGAAATAACCAGTGGCAAGCCAATGAGTACTTTGAATGTACTCGCAAACAACCCCATGATACAAACAATGAAAGTCAAGGATAACAGTATCATGCATCTTTAGTGTAACTCATCTGGGTGGAATGATCATATATATGCATCAAGTTAAAGAACTACTCTTGAAGAACAGGTTACAGATATCGACATATCTGCTAAGGGCTGAACCATTCGGGTTCACCCTATATGCCAAGTCATCTAACTTGTCATAACCTCAATGTATCAACTGAGGGTTCAACCATCCGGGTTTACCCTATATGCCAAGTCACCGAACTTGGTCATATCAATTCCTCAAGTAACTCCGTTTATTAACACCATTCACCGAACTCACACACACACACACACTTGGTTTATGCAGAAACGCTAGACATAGTTTAAGCAGCACCACCCAACTGTCCTTGACCGTGGACACGGCTATTCGAATAGTTTGACACTCTGCAGAGGTAGTACACTGGACCCACGAGAAACGGGAAAATTATGTGTTATCCACGACTCGCGGTATATCACATATACCCGAGGTAAGTACCCGATCATCATCTTTCCCTTGACGGAACTAGACAAAGAGGTCCACTCGATTGGTACCCAGCCCACATGTTGTAAGTCTTACGAGCACCGACTCTGGACTATATCAACCATGCGGGGACCAACGGTGTGCCTGGAACTCATAATAATGGCATAGTCGTCCTACCTGGCACGACCCCATCACGAGAGTGACACCGATCACTCCCGCCACTAGTAATGTGGCTCTTTGCTAGTACCGACCAGAGTAATCAACAAACCCCCGTCCCATAAAGGGGTATCGTGGTCGTACTGGTAAGGTCGGGACGGTCGACACATCATAAATCTAATCTATTTCCGAAACCGTACTCACACAAAAACACCGGTGCATCACTTCACCAAAAGTGATCACCAACTCATCATCACCCTCGGGCATTAGTGGCACCCGACGGGGTTTTCATAAACTCTTTATTTAACTCATCATCATGCTTGATAATATGCTTCTATCTTTACTTGTCAACATGGTATGACATGACCCTCAAGGGGTAGGGTCAAGCTCAATGCAATGATCTTACTCTACTAGTCAACATGGCAGTAGCATGATCCTCATAAGTGGTAGGGTCAATCTCATCATGTTTGTGCTCTTAGGAGCCACATGAATAACCTCATCAACATGCAAGGGCTTTGAAGAAGCCTCTGGTGCCATCACCACAATGATGAACCGGCATCGTGATCACATGCAACGGGAAAATACCAACTATACTAGCATGCAACAATGCTTGTGTTCAAGTCATGGTCAAAGGGCTGCTTGCCTTGCTCACGTAAGTTCTCGGGGTCATCGAGGTCTTCCGCTCCATCCCCGAATACTCCGTCTACCGTTAACTATCGTCGGAAACAACTATAGTAAGCCATATAGCAAGTAGAATAAAAGTGTTCTATAAATAGAAGTTTTATTTTTCTTGGACCTCTCTGGTCATAAGAAAAATACCTGAAGCTTTTCACAGGAGATTTGAATCATCAAGGATTTTTGAATAGGTGAAAGGAGCAATAGGTGGCCATTGAATAAGCCAACAGAAATCATTCTGATAAAAATGAGTGGAGGCACCCATTTAACAGAGAATGATTTTAGAAATATTTAGGAAGTGGTTTCACTAGTTTTGGAGATGGTATGAATATTCTAGAGATTTTACAATGAGGAATAAATAGCAATAGGAGCTATTTTTTTGTTGCAACAGAAAGAAGTCACACAAAAATGCTGACCAGGGTTCTAAAAATAGGGAAGGATTTTAAAAGGCTCTGGGAGTTTGAATCACTCCATTTGGAGTTGATTTTCATTCTAGGGAAATTTCCAAAGTGGAGTCAAATATGGACAGATCTGGATTTTAAATGAAATGCCACAGAAAGTGGGTAGGGAAAAATGTGCAAAGCACTTATTTGGATAGGCCTGATTTTTAGGATCCTGCAGAAATTTGAATCAATGAAATACGAGTTAGTATGAATTTATGGTGGAATTTGGAAGTTTCAGAAATATGGAAAAAGATAAAAGGGCTCAGCTTCGGTGGGGCTATCTGGCGCGCTCGGCGGCAGATAGGCGAATGGGCCTACCCAATAGCTCTAGCTGCGAGCAACCGTCCAAGTGGGACGCACACTTCTAGGAATGCGCCACCGCGCGAAGGAGACGCCTGCCAGACGGGGCGCGACAACATAACCCAGCTGGCCCGGCCGCAGTGGCTGTCCAGGGGGCCCCGCCTGCAGGGTCATCTTCAACCTCCCGCCGCGGGGAGGCAGGGGAGATCCTACGAGGCCCCGGCGCCACAGGTCCCCATCCTCGGCAGCTCGGCCATCGGAGCGTTTGGGCAACCACACCGCACCCGCCTGGGGTTCCATTCCCGCCGGGAACCCACCGAGGCGAGCGGGCCTTGGCCGCGGCACAACCGACTCTGGCCGCAAGGAAGAGGGCACCCCCTGGCCACCAGGGAGGAAGGAGGAAGGGAGGGATGGGGCGGCGCCGTCTCGGGAGCCCCTGGGGCTTAGAGGCAAGGGGGGAAAGCCCCTGGTTGGCCGGTTCGAGAGGAGGCCTCTGATGGGGCTTCAGCCATGGCAGCAAGAGGAGGGGAGGGAGGCTTAGGGGAGAAGGGAGAGCTCGAGAGGGTTCACCGGGGAAGAGGAGGAGGACCTTAGGGAACCAGATAGGCTTGGGGGGAGGGGATATGAGAGGGGAAGGCCGAGAGGGCTCGAGAGCTCTCTGGAGCTCTCAGTGCATGGTCGCCACGCATGCCTGAGGGGTCTTGGAGGCTAGCTGATGGATGGAAGCGGTTTGAACGGTCAAAAGCAAGGGCTGAGACACACTGGGGCAAGCTGCTGCTGCGGGACACGAGCTAGGGAACAAGGAAATGGCGCAGAGCACCATTAGTGCAGCCTGACCGCGTGGTCACCCTGGCAACCCGTGTCTACATGGTCCAAATAGCCAGCCAAACGTGTCTAGCACGTAGGACACACCTGCAGCAAAGGAACTCTGGAGTTTGGCAACTAGTTAAGGTGGTATGAATGGCTGCTGACTTTGATTTAGTTTGCAGCAGCAAACTTAGTGCTAGCAAAACTAGTTTGCACAGGTAGTTAACTGGAGGTAAACCATGTCCAACACTCTTGTTTAAGAAAGGACTACTAGCCTGCCAAATTTCAGCTCAGGAGAGTGAGCCTAGCTAGTACTTGTAGTGCAATCCTATATTTAAGCCAGAAATCAACTTGAGGAGGTGCTGCTCATTTTCTCCACATGAGCATGCCATATCTGTGCTTGAAATGAAGCATTTACATACTAGAGAGGCTCTGGAAAGAATTGGAGTCTTGGGTTAAGCAGAAGAATGGGAAGAAGGGTAAAACAGTGCTTACAAGGGTGAAAATGAGAGAAAATTACAAAGGAACCATCTCCAATAATTGACCAGTGGCCATGGGGAAGTTACTAGAGGTAAAATATGACTATGTGGGGCTGTGGTAGAAAGTTGAGCTCAAGGGTAAAAGTGGAAGGGGCAAAAGAAGCCAAATTAGTGAGTGCACACAAGGTGTTTGATCTGTGGTTACGCTACCAGATGGATTCCAATGGCTATGAAACTTAACAGGACCCAATAATCGATGAAAATAGGCTTGCACACCAAATTTGGGATTTGCTGGAGGAGTTTTCCAATGTAGACTTGAAAAACCCTAGAAATGGGCAGAAATGGGTTTCTGCTTAGAACCCTATTCAAATGAATTCCCACAAATCCAATATTTGGTGTAGGGGCATTATTTGAGCATTAAGGCATGCACAAAAAGTTTGAGGATAATTGGAGAAATTTTATAATGTAAAGTTTACCAAAGTCAGAAATCAACAGAGAGGGTTTTGAGGGTCTTAGGACAAGTTCCTCTATTCTCCTTGGTGTACCACTTGGTGGGGATGCCTCATTGGAGTACTGGAACATGTCCACCAAATTTGAGCACAATTGGAGACACTTCACAATGTAGAGTTGCTCAAATTTGATTCTGGACAGATAGGGTTTTAGAGTTATTAGGGGAGTCAAATCAACTTGGATTGAAATGAAACTTGGCAAGATCATCAAGAATATCATAGATGACATGCTAGAATTTTACTGGAATTTATTGAGAATATTTCTTATAGAAATATTCCAAAAGCTTGAAATAGGCAGGAATGGTTTTGGAGGGGTTTGCCCAATATTTTGAACATGACCATGTGTTGAAACTCATAAATATGGAATACATATATCCAGTGAGTTTCCCTAAATTTTCTTAAATATTTTTAAAGCAATAAAAATAAATTTCCTTCATAGGAGACCATTTCTGGCCTCACACAAAGGCTTTTAAATAAAATAATAAAATAACTATTAAAATAATAATATGGTGGTTTTTGAAAGTCATTTTGATAATGGTTTTAAATAAAACAATTGGTGCAAAAGAAACTCCCTAATTTGAGGACTTGTAGTACAAACCTCATCTCAGGGGTTTGAAAGTTTAATTCAAAGAAAAGCTTTTTGGTGAAAATAATATTTGGTAAAAATAGATATTTATCCTAAACACATGGTATGATCATTAGGCAGGAGATCATGGAGTAAGGAGGTGATTAAGAGAGTGACAGGATCTATTAGGTATCAAACACAATCATGCAAACAAGCAAGGCAAACAATAATCACTCCAAGCATCACAAGCATTCACAAAAAAATTAATTGGTCCTAAATTTTGAAATAAGTTAATTAGTCAGGAAAGCCAAAAACCGGGGTGTGACACATTGAAATATGGACCTCTACGGTTATAATTTCCCTCACTAGACGCCATACTCTCCTAGGTTGTGAAACTAATGCAATGGAGACTAAATCTCTGATACCACTTGTAGGATCGAAAATATGTCCAGAGGGGGTGATTAGACTACTTCACAAGATAATTTTTCCCTTTTCCCAATTTTAGTTGAGAGGCAGCTTTGGCAGTTATGGCAAGTCAAGTACACCCTACACATGCAGTTCTAAGAGTAAAACATGCAAGTGTAAAGTAAAGGAGTAAGGTAGGGAGATCAAACGCATAAGGTTGACACGGCAATTTTTGGCATAGTTCCGATGGGTGATGCTATCGTACGTCCATGTTAGTGGAGACTTCAATCCACAGAGGGTAACGACCACGAGAGTCTACGAAGGGCTCCACCCACAAGGGGTCCACGAAGAAGCGGCCTTGTCTATTCCACCACAGCTTGCGCCCACGAAGTACTAGCCTTACTCATGGTATATATTCACGAAGTAGGCAATCTCCTTGCCCTTACAAACATCTTGGTTCAACTCCACAACACGAAGTACGAGGCTCCCAAGCGACACCTAACCAATCTAGGAGGCAACACCCTCCAAAAGGTAATACACGTGGTAGATCAATGAACTCCTTGCTCTTGTGCACAAAATCACTCTCTCACAGAATAGGCATGGTTAGGAGAGAATGATTTGTGGAAAGTTGTTTGGGGAGGCTGATAACCCACAAGTGTAGGGGATCACAACAGTTTTCTAGGGTAGAGTATTCTACCCAAATTTATTGATTCGACACAATGGGAAGCGAAATAATATTCTCAAGTATTAGCAGCTAAGTTTGTCAGATTCAACCACACCTCAAAGATTAGTGTCTGCAAGCAAAGTATCAGTAGCAAAGTGGTATCATAACAACGCTGTCAGAAAAATATCTGTTGCTAGCAGACTATTCCTAATTGTTGTATCAATGGCGCCAGTAAATAGCATGTTGACGGGGGACTATTCTTCCCCAGCAACTGCTCCAGAAAAGTCTTGCAACAAGTAACATCAGAGTAGCGAGTAACAGCACTAGTGACAGCAGCAGCAAGTAACATCAGTAGCAACAGTAGCAGCAGAGTAACAGCAGTAGCAACAGTAGCAGCGACAAAGTAATGTAACAAGGACCAGTAGTAAAAGACTCGTAGGCAGTGGATCGGTGATGGATAAGCATGACGGATGTGATTCATCATGTAACAGCTATAACACGGAGAGATAAGTAACTAGCTCCCATTCGTCAATCTAATGTAGGCATGTATTCCATATGTAGTCATACGTGCTTAGGGAAAAGAACTTGCATGACATCTATTGTCCATCCCTCCCGTGGCAGCGGGGTCCTAATGGAAACTACGGGATATTAAGGTTCTCCTTTTAATAAAGAACCGGACCAACGCATTAACACTTGGTGAATACATGAACTCCTCATACTATGGTCATCTCCGGGAGTGGTTCCGGGTATTGTCACTCCGGGGTTGCCGGGTCATAACACATAGTAGGTGACTACAACTTGCAAGATAGGATCTAAAACACACATATATAGGCGACAACATAATAGGTTCAGATCTGAAATCATGGCACTCGGGCCCTAGTGACAAGCATTATGCATGGCAAAGTAGTAGCAACATCAATCTCAGAACATAGTGGATACTAGGGATCAATCCCCGTCAAAACTAACTCGATTACATGGTAGATCTCATCCAACTCATCACCGTTCAGCAAGCCTACGATGAGATTACTCACGAACGATGAAGAGCATCATGGAATTGGCGATGGAGGAAGGTTGATGATGACGATGGCGACGATTTCCCCTCTCCGGAGCCCAAAACGGACTCCAGATGTGCCCTCCAGATGAAGAACAGGGGGTGGCGGCGCCTTCGTATCGTAAAACGCGATGAATCCTTCTCTGTGATTTTTTTCCGGGCGAGACGGAAGATATAGAGCTGAGTTTGGAGGTTGTGGCGCCACGTGAGCCCCACAAGCCCTCACGGCGCGGCCAGGGGGGTGGCCACGGCCCAGGGGCTTGTGGCCCACTAGCACACCTCCTCCGGTGGATCTTTGCACAGGTATTTTTCATTTATTCCAGGAAAATTCTCTGTAAATTTTCAGGACATTCCAAGAACTTTTATTTCCGCACAAAAACAACACTATGGCAATTCTACTGAAAACAGCGTCAGTCCAGGTTTGTTCCATTCAAATCATGCAAATTAGAGTCCAAAACAAGGGCAAAAGAGTTCGGAAAAGTAGATACGACGGAGACGTATCAACTCCCCCAAGCTTTAAGCCTTGCTTGTCCTCAAGCAATTCAGTTGACAAACAGAAAGAGACAAAAGAAAAACTTTGACGAACTCTGTTTGATCTTGTTGTTGCGACTATGTCTAACTCATACCCAGAATTGCAGCAAGGTCACAAGCAAACCACATAAGCAAATGACATCTAGGTCTCACGGTAAAATCATATCAATGGCATAATCAACTAGCGAGAAAATATTAATAAGTCTCAAACGTCAACACTTCAATCAAAACAACATGAAGCAGTGCGAACAGATGGTATGTCGCTAGCTCTTTTTGAGACCGCAAAACGTAAATGCAGAGCACCTTCAAAGAGCAAGGGCTGACTAAACATTGTAATTCATGGCAAAGAAGATCCAGTCACAGTCATACTCAACACAGTTAAAATCAAAGCATAAAAATGACAGAGGTGCTCTCTAATTGGTGCTTTTGTAAGAGGAGGATAACTCAACAGGAACATAAATAGACAGGCCCTTCGCAGAGGGAAGCATTGATTTGCAGAGGTGCCAGAGCTCAAGCTTTGAAAACAGAGATAATAATTTTGGGTGGCATGCTTTCATTGTCAACGCAATGACTAAGAGTTCTCAACATCTTCCATGCTACACATGCTATAGGCGGTTCCCAAACAGAAAAGTAAAGTTTGGACTCCCCCACCACCAATCAATCACACTCCATGGCAAGCTGAATCCTCGGGCACCGTCCATACCAACATCAATCCTGGGGGAGTTTTGTTTGTAATTATCTTTTCAATTTGAGCATGGAACTGGTAATTCTAATTACCGGCCCCTTTCTCGTGAATGATAGTGAATAAACACATATCGAGGATAACACGCCTAGCATGGAATATACCAATAGCCCCCTGTCACCACATGAGCGGTTCGGGCATGCAAAACAGATTATTTCTTGAAGGTTTAGAGAGTGGCACATGCAAATTTACTTGGAACGGCAGGTAGATACCGCACATAGGTAGGTATGGTGGACTCATATGGAACAACTTTGGGTTTAAGGAGGTGGATGCACAAGCAGTATTCCCGCTTAGTACAAGTGAAGGCTAGCAAAAGACTCGGAAGCGACCAACTAGAGAGAGACAACAGTCATCAAAATGCATTGAGATTAACTAACATTGAGTGCAAGCGTGAGTAGGACATAAATCACCATGAACATGAACATCGTAGAGGCTATGTTGATTTTGCTTCAACTACATGCGTGAACATGCGCCAAGTCAAGCCACTTGAAACATTCAAAGGAGGATACCATCCTATCACACTACATCATGGTCATCTCAACATTCACGTTGGCAACCAAGATAGACCATTATAAGCTCCTAGCTAAGTAAGCATGGCATAAGCAACTATGATCTCTAAGTTTTCATTGCAAACATCTTTCTCTCACAACAAAGCTGAATCAGGCATGATGAGCTAGTCATATTTACAAAAAGAAAATAGATCAAGTTCATACCAGCTTTTCCAGGCTCAGTCACTTCATCATACATCGTCATTATTGCCTTTCACTTGCACAACCGAACGATGTGAACAATAATAAGAGTGCTTGTGCATTGGACTACGCCGGGATCTGCAGGCAAACACAAAGGAGAAGACAAAGTAATATGGCTCTATGAAAGCTAAACAGGTATGCATGCAAGAGCCACTAAACATTGTAACCAATATCTTCTACCTTGACCCAAAGAAAAAGAAAACTATCTACATGGGAAAGCTCCCAACAAGCAAAAGAAGAAAATAAAATCTTTTTGTTTTTTCTCAAACTAGACATACACACGAAAAGAAAACGAGAAAAAGAAAATAAACTAGCATAGATGATACAATGGCAAAGTGTGAACACCGACTAACAAAGTGAAAGCATAAGCAAGAATGTAAAGTCGGTGAAAACATGTACTCCCACAAGCTTAGGCTTTTGGCCTAAGTTGGTCTACTCCCATGGATGGTCCTGGCGAAACCCAAAATCATAATGGGGGTTATACGGGAGCGCTGCAGCCACTGCCCAAATAGCTGCCTCACGGAGACGAGCAGCCTTTGCATCCCTCTCATACTCCTCTGCCTCTCCTCTGGTTATATAGTATCTATGTTTTACCTGAAAATCAAAGAAGGCAGGAGCAGGAAGGGTAATATGGAAAATATGCTGCCGGTTAAATATCAAACGGTATAGGAGGGATTCATCATCCCTCTCAAGGAACTGGTAGCGTGTCAAAGCGATGCAATGAAGGAAAGCTGTACGGACAGGGGGATCTCCTTCGCGGATGGGTACTCCAAGAAAATTTGCTATGCGAGTGGCATAGATCCCAGCAAAGAAATCCCCTTCATTAGCATTCTTATTCAGCCTCCTTGCTATTATAGCTCCCATGTTGAAGCTTTTGTCACCCATCACTGCGCTCTTAAGGATACTAAGGTCGAATGCGCAGAGGTGACAATGCTCAATCTTGCCATTAATGCATCTGCCTATGAAGAGGGCAAAATAATGCAATGCAGGAAAATGAATACTCCCCATGGTAGCTTGCGTAATGTCTCTAGTTTCTCCAACTGTAATACCAGAGCAAAAATCTCTAACCGAAGATTTTGGAGGATCATTGAGGCTACCCCAAATAGGTATTTTGCAAATTCTATTGAAATCCTCTAAATCCATGGTATACGATTTATCATAGAGATCAAACAGTACCAATGGCTCACGGCTAGCTGAAAATTTGAATCTACGAACAAAAGAGGCAATGAGAGAAACGTAATGTTCACATTTATCGGAGATGAATTATTCGAGTCCGACATTGTGAACAAGTGCATCAAACTCATTTTTGAAACCTGCCTCAATCATAAATTCATCAGAAGGCCATTCACATGGTTGTACCTGCGCGTCCCTTTGTTGGTAAGGATGAGGCTCCCGAATCGCAAGACGGGGATCTCTCTTGCTTGAGGAACCACCATGAAAGTTTCGCCTGAACATCTTCCTTTTCTGAAATTTTCAGTGACCCAAAGGAAAAGTGAACAAGGCTCAACTAAACTAGTAGCAACTACTCCCACAAGTGCCTAGAGGCCATATTACGCATCAAAACTACTTGGGATCAGCTAAAATCAGCATGCAAAGCTCAAGAACAGGGTCACCAAGGTAGCAAAAATACGGGGAGTATAAGGCACTAGAGCAAAAACTAATTGGACCAATGGAGGAGTCACTTACCAAGGAGTAATTTCCCAAAACAGTTCGGAGACTGGTGATTTGAGCAAAGAGATCGAAAATCTCAACAAGAGGAGCAAGAACACGGGTTTGAGCTATGAAACGATTTTTTCTTGAGGTAGGAGAACCAGATGAGAGCAAGAATGAGTGGAGGGGGTGCTTGTGGGCCCCACAAGCCTGGGTGGCGCAGCCAGGGGGTGCCTGCGCCCCAAGGGCTTGTGTCCCACTGGTACAGCCCCCAGACAAGGTCTTTTTCTCAGAATTTTTCAAAAGTTCCAGAAAAAATCATACTTGATTTTTAGGACGTTCGGAGAACTTTTATTTTCGGGGTACTTTTCTACCGGATGCTAAAATAGAAAACGAGGAAAACTAAACTAAACCTATCATTTTTCTTCTAAGGGACCTAAAGTGAAAGCTTGGAACAGTGGTTTGTGACTCCTTGATTCATCCATCTCATGGTCATCGAAAGAAACCCGTCAATGGGGTTGATCAAATCCCCTCCACTAAACTTTTTGAATCGCAAAGGAGAACGGAGAATTTTCGAATAGTCACTAGGTCACCTCAATGGGGATGTGTATCTCCCCAACAAGCAAGTCATACTTCATCTTGACACGAGGAATAGGGCATTCAAAGCTCCCAATAAGAATCGATGAAGTTTTTTCGATAGAATTTATGCAATGTACTCGATATTGTTTCTTCGGAAAGTTCACCGTATGCTCATTACCGTTGACATGGAAAGTGACATTGCCTTTGTTGCAATCTATAACCGCCCCTACAGTGTTTAAAAAGGGTCTTCCGAGGATGACATCCATGGCGTCGTCCTCGGGAATATCCAAGATAACAAAGTCTGTTAAGATAGTGACTTTAGCAACCACAATAAGCACATCCTCGCAAATGCCGATAGGGAAAGCAGTTGATTTGTCGGCCATTTGCAGAGAGATTTCAGTGGGTGTCAACTTATCCAGTTCAAGTCTACGATAAAGAGAGAGAGTCATAACACTAACACCAGCTCCAAGGTCGCATAACGCAGTTCTAACGTAGTTGCCTTTAATGGAGCAAGGTATAGTGGGCACACCAGGATCACCTAGTTTCTTAGGAGTTCCGCCCTTGAAGGTATAATTAGCGAGCATGGTGGAAATCTCAACCTCAGGTATCCTCCTCTTATTAGTCACATTATCTTTCATGTACTTAATATATGGAGACATCTTGAGCATATCTGTCAAACGCATTTGTAGAAAGACAGGTCTGGTCATCTCAATGAATCGCTCAAAATCCTCATCATCCTTTTTCTTGGATGGTTTGGGAGGAAAGGGCATGGGTTTCTGAACCCATGGTTCCCTTTCTTTCCCGTGCTTCCTAGTAGTGAAGTCATTCTTATCGTATCTTCTATTCTTAGGATGTGGGTTATCAAGATCAACAAGTTCAATCTCCACTTCCTTTTCATTGCTAGGTTGAGCATCAACATGAACATCACTATTGATATTATCATTAGGCTCATGTTCATCACCAGATTGTGTTTCAGCATCAGAAACAGAGACATCGTTTGGACTCTTAGGTGTAGCAGCAACAGGGTTGCTAGCGTGCAGGTTCCTATCATCTTTCTTCTTCTTTCTACGATGACTAGGTGCATCAGTGCTAACTCCTTGAGAATCTTGTTCAATTCTCTTCGGATGACCCTCAGGATACAGAGGTTCCTAGGTCATTCTACCGCCTCTAGTGACGACTGTGACGGAATTTTCATTCAACTCATTGAGCAAGTCATTCTGAGCTTTAAGTACTTGTTCTACCTGAGTAGTAACCATAGAGGCATGTTTACTGAGAAGCTTAAGATCATTGACGTTTCTGTCCACACAAGCACTTAAATGACTAAGCATAGGAGCATTCTTTTCCAATTGTCTGCTAACATAATCATTGAAACTCTATTGTTTGGTGATACGTCCCAAACATATCTATAATTTTTTATGGTTTCACGTTGTTATCTTGTCATCTTTAGATGTTTTGTTTACCTTTTATATCTTTTTTGGGACTAACTTATTAATTCAGTGCCAAGCGCCAGTTCCTGTTTTTTCTGAGTTTTTAACTCTTTTCAAATCTGATTTTGGAACGGAGTCCAAACGGAATAAAATCCCCGAAATAAATTTTTCCAGAACGGAAGAAGATCGGGAGGCTTGAGGGCCAAGGCAGTGGGCTCTCAGGGAGCCCACAAGCCCTGTTGCCGCGGCCAGGGGGGAGGCCGTGGCAACCAAGCTTCTGCCCCCCCTGGTGCTCCCCTGCCCTAGGTCTTTGGCCTATAAATTCCCTAACAATCCAAAAAAATGAGGGCATGCACGAAAACACTTTTCCGCCGCCGCAAGCTTCCGTTTCCGCGAGATATCATCTGGAGACCCTTCCCGGTGCTTTGGACTTTGGAGTTGGAGGGCTTCTACATCAACATCATCGCCTCTCCAATGACTCGTGAGTAGTCCACTTCAGACCTACGGGTCCGTAGTTAGTAGCTAGTGTTGGGTAACGTAGCATAAATTCAAAAAAATTCCTACGCATATTCAGATCTTCCTATGGAGAGACCAGCAATGAGAGAGGGGTGAGAGAATCTTCATACCTTTGAAGATCGCTAAGCGGAAGCGTTGCTAGAACGCGGTTGATGGAGTTGTACTCGTGGCAATTCAGACCGCGGTGTGATTCCGATCTAGTGCCGAACCACGGCACCTCCGCGTTCAGCGCACGTGCAACCCGGTGACGTCTCTCGCACCTTGATCCAGCAAGGAGGAGGGAGAGGTTGGGGAAGATCTCCGGCAGCACGACGGCGTGGTGTCGATGGAGAGACGAGGTCTCCCGGCAGGGCTTCGCCAAGCACCGCGGGAAAGCAGGAAGAAAGGGGGCAGGGCTGCGCCGATGGAGAGGGAAAACTGTGTGTAAAACAGCCCCAAAACCCCCCACTATATATAGGAGGAGGGGAGGGGGGTGCCACCCCTTGGGTTCCCACCCTAGGTGGTGCGGCAGCCCCCCAGATGGGAGGTGCGGCGGCCAGGGCAAGGGGAGGGGGTGGCGCACCCCTAGGTGGGCCTTAGGCCCACCAGCGCCTAGGGTTTCCCCCCTCTCCACCTCGTGCGCCTTGGGCCTCCTTGTGGGAGGCGCACCAGCCCACTTTGGGCTGGTTACCCTCCCTCTTTTAGCCCTTGCTACCTCTTGGGGCTGGTGGCCCCTCCTGGTGGACCCCGGTGTCCAAAACCATCCATCCTATATATCAATCTTTACCTCCGGACCATTTCGGAGCTCCTCGTGACGTCCGGGATCTCATCCGGGACTCCGAACAAGTTTTGGTAACCTCGTATAACAATTCCCTATAACCCTAGTGTCATCGAACCTTAAGTGTGTAGACCCTACGGGTTCGGGAGACAAGCACACATGACCGAGACACCTCTCCAGCCAATAACCATCAGCGGGGTCTGGATACCCATGGTGGCTCCCACTTTCTCCACGATGATCTCATCGGATGAACCACGATGTCAAGGATTCAATCAATCCCGTATACAATTCCCTTTGTCTGTCGGTATAGAACTTGCCCGAGATTCGATCGTCGGTATTCGTATACCTTGTTCAATCTCGTTACCGACAAGTCTCTTTACTCATTCCGTAACACATCATCCCGTGGCTAACTCCTTAGTCACATTGAGCTCATTATGATGATGCATTACCGAGTGGGCCCAGAGATACCTCTCCCTCACACGGAGAGACAAATCCCATTCTCCATTCATACCAACCCAACATACACTTTTGGAGATACCTTTAGTGTACCTTTATAATCACCCAGTTACGTTGTGACGTTTGATACACTCAAAGCACTTCTACGGTAGCCAGGAGTTGCACAATTTCATGGTCTAAGGAAATGATACTTGACATTATAAAAGCTTTAGCATACGAACAATACGATCTAGTGCTATGCTTAGGATTGGGTCTTGTCCATCACATCATTCTCCCAATGATGTGATCCCGTTATCAATGACATCTAATGCCCATGACAAGGAAACCATGATCATCTATTGACTAACGAGCTAGCCAACTAGAGGCTTGCTAGGGACACATTGTGATCTATTTATTCACACGTGTATTACTGTTTCCTGTTAATACAATTATAGCATGAACAATAGACGATTATCATGAGCAAGGAAATATGATAATAACCATTTTGTTATTGCCTCTAGGGCATATTTCCAACAGTCTCCCACTTGCACTAGAGTCAATAATCTAGTTACATTGTCATGTATCGAACACCCATAGCATTATGGTGTTGATCACGTTTTGCTCGTGGAAGAGGTTTAGTCAACGGGTCTGCAACATTCAGATCCATATGTACTTTACAAATCTCTATTACTCCGCTCTGGATATGGTCATGGATGGAGTTGTAGCGGCGTTTGATGTGCTTCGTCTACTGGTGGAACCTGGGCTCCTTGGCTATGGCAATGGCCCAGTGTTATCACAGAAGAGTGTCATTGGACCCGACGCGCTTGGAACCACTCCAAGGTCGGTGATGAGCTCCTTCATCCAAATTCCTTCATGAGCTGCTTCTCAAGCAGCTATGTACTCCGCTTCACATGTAGATGCTGCCATGACTTCTTGCTTGCTGCTGCACCAGCTCCCTGCCCCACCATTCAAAACATATACATATCCGGTCTGTGACTTAGAGTCATCCGGATCTGTGTCGAAGCTAGCGTCGACGTAACCCTTTACGACGAGCTCTTCGTCACCTCCATAAACGAGAAACATTTCCTTAGTCCTCTTCAGGTACTTAAGGATATTCTTGACCGCTGTCCAGTGTTCCATACCAGGATCACTTTGTACCTCCCTATCAAACTTATGGCAAGGTTTATATCACGTCTGGTACACAGCATGGCATACATAAGAGAGCCTACAGCTGAGGCCTAGGGTACAGTACTCATCTTCTCTCTATCTGCTGCCGTGGTCGGTGACTGAATCTTACACAATCTCATACCTTGCAAAACTGGCAAGAACCCTTTCTTTGAGTTTGCCATATTGAACTTCTTCAATATCTTGTCAAGGTATGTATTTTGCGAAAGACCTATGAGGCATCTCGATCTATCTCTATAGATCTTGATGCCTAATATTTATGCAGCTTCTCCAAGGTCCTTCATCGAAAAACTCTTGTTCAAATAGGCCTTTATGCTCTCCAACATCTCTATATTATTCCCCATCAATAATATGTCATCCACATATAGTATGAGGAAAGCTACAGAGCTCCCAATCACTTTCTTGTACAGACAGGCTTCTCCATAAACCTGTATGAACCCAAACGCTTTAATCACCTCATTAAAGCGAATGTTCCAACTCCGAGATGCTTGCACCGGCCCATAGATGGAGCGCTGGAGCTTGCACACTTTTTAGCACCCTTAGGGACGACAAAACCTTCTGGTTGCATCATATACAATTCCTCCTTAAGATTCCGGTTAAGGAACGTTGTTTTCACGTCCATTTGCCAAATTTCATAATCATAAAAGGCGGCAATTGCTAACATGATTCGGACTGATTTCAGCTTTGCTACGGGAGAGAAAGTCTCTTCGTATTTAATTCCTTGAATTTGTCGAAAACCCTTTGCGACAAGTCAAGCTTTATAAACGGTTACATTACCGTTTGCATCAGTCTTCTTCTTGAAGATCCATTTATTTTCTATGGCTCGTCGGTCATCGGGCAAGTCCACCAAAGTCCATACTTTGTTCTCATACATGGATCCTATCTCGGATTTCATAGCTTCAAGCCATTTGTTGGAATCCAGGCCCGCCATTGCTTCTTCATAGTTCGAAGGTTCACCATTGTCCAACAACATGATTTCCATCACAGGGTTGTCGTACCACTCTGGTGCGGATCGTACCCTTGTGGACCTTCGCGGTTCAGTAGTAACTTGATCCGAAGCTTCATGATCATTATCATTAACTTCCTCTTCAGTTGGTGCAAGCGTCAGAGGAACAATTTCTCGCGCTGCGCTACTTTCCTGTTCGAGAGGGGGGTGATTACCTCATCAAGTTCTACTTTCCTCCCACTTACTTCTTTCGAGAGAAACTCTTTCTCTAGAAAGGATCCGTTCTTAGCAACAAAGGTTTTACCTTCGGATCTAAGATAGAAGGTATACCCAATAGATCATTGCCTTAGATAACGTGACGACTTTGCACGGTTCTATCAATTGCTCGACAGTAATTCGTTCACCCACCGTCTACTTGCTTTCATGAGAGAAGCCACTAGTGAACACTACAGCCCCCAGGTCTATTCACAACTATCGTTTCAACTTTTACTTTTACTTTGCTTGTTTACTTTGTTGCTTTTAGTTCTCACTTTGCAAACAATCTATAAGGGATTGACAACCCCTTCATAGCGTTGGTTGCAAGCTCTTTGTGTTGGTGCAGGTACTTGTGACTTGATGAGATCTTCCATCGGTTCGATACCTTGGTTCTCAAAACTGAGGGAAATACTTACCGCCGCTGTGCTACATCACCCTTTCCTCTTCAAGGGAACACCAACGCAAGGCTCCGAGGCCGCGGGGAAATCCTTTGCATATTTGCCAAGGAAGTCCCTAAAGGCGTAGCCGTAGCAGCAGGATTCCTGGCACCGTACCAGGGAAGGTCTGTTGTCGCAGTAGCAGAAGGATTTCTGGCGACGTTGCCGGGGAGGATCGCTTGCCGAGGAGTATCAAGACAAGAATAATCTCCCGTCAACACGCCTATTCCTGGCGCCGTTGCCGGGGAAGATCAAGTCAAGAATAGTCTCTCGTCAACGTGCTGATTTCTGGCGAGGGGAGAAGATCCATCCAAGTAGGTGTCACAAACTCATCTCTTGCATTTACCTTTTTTGCCAGTTGCCTCTCGTTTTCCTCTCCCCCACTTCACATTTTTCGTTTTCATTTGCCATTTTCATTTGCCTTTTTGCCGTTTTCTTTTGCCCGCTTCACTCGCTTACTTCCTGCTTGTTCATGTGTGGGATAGTCCATCAATGGCTAGACCCACTACTCCAAACGATACCCCTGAGAACAAAGTTCTCAATTTCAGGCAGAATGAGGAAGAAAATTTAAAGGACGCTTGGTACAGGATTTGCAATGCTCAAAGTAGATCTACTCGTAAGCAATCCACTGCCGTTCTTCTTCGCAGTTTTTATGTTGGAATCTCTCCTTGGAATAGGTATATTCTTGATACCATCGTAGGCGGGAATTTTTTGGGGAACCATACTTTTGACTCTTATGGAGCTATCATGAATTTGGTAGGCTCACCCCCGCTCATGGTTAATGGAACTACCTTGACCTTGGAACACGTGATGCAAAAGCTTGACGCTATTGAAAACAAAATTGCCACAATTGAACTTATTGAGGGTTTGGACAGAAAGATACACAATCAAATTACTCAGTACGGATCCAAAGTGGGAATGGTCTTGAAAAAATTAAGGGAGAAGGAACCTATAGTTAATGATTCCTCTAGAATTGGCAAACTAGAAGATGTCATAACCAACTTGGGTTCCGCTTTTGCCGTTGTGCAAAATACTCCAAATCTCACTCTCAAAAAAACCATCAAGTCTGTTTTCGTTCCTAAAGTTAGTGGTGAGTCATCCAATAAAGATGAAGATCTTAAGATGATATTTGATCACACTACTTATGGTTTGAGAACCAAAGATGACTATACGTGATTCCATCACCTTATGCCTAGCTAAGGGAGTTAAACAATAGCGCTTGTTGGGAGGGAACCCAACGAATCTATCATTTTCCTTTATGTTTTGTGTTTTCCGCACTTTCATAATTCTTTTATGATTGTGTTTTTTGTGTTTCTTTTTGTGTTTGTGCCAAGCAAAACCGTTATGGTTAGTCTTGGGGATGATCGTTTGGTCATGCTGGAAAAGACAGGAACTTTCTGCTCATGAAAAGACTTTTCATTTTTTTCTGTAAGAGCTTTTGAGTTGATTCTTTTTTCAGAATTCTTCATACTTTCGTAATTTTTCAGAATTTTTGAAGTAACAGAAGTATACGAAGTATACAGATTTCTACAGACTGGTCTGCTGTTAACAAATTCTGTTTTTGTTGAGTTGGTTGCTTATTTTGATGAAACTATGGATAGTATCGGGGGGTTTAGCCATGGAAGATTGAAAATACAGTAACCCAACATCAACATAAGTGGAAGTTAAGTTTGCTACAGTACCTAAGGAAGTGGTGCTTTGCTTTCTTATACTAATGTTATCACAAGTTTTTGTTTAAGTTTCGTGTTCTGAAGTTTTCAAGTTTTGGGTGAAGTTCTTATGGACAAAAAGATAAAGAGTGGCATGAGCTCAAGCTTGGGGATGCCCAAGGTACCCCAAGTTGATTCAAGGATGTCGTAAAAGCCTAAGCTTGGGGATGCCCCGGGAAGGCATCCCCTCTTTTTAGTCTTCAATCCATCAGTAACGTTACTTGGGGCTATATTTTTATTCACCACATGTTATGTGTTTTTCTTGGAGCGTCTTGTATCGTAGGAGTCTTTTATTTTTGTTGTGTCATAATCATCCTTGCTGCACACCTAGAGAGAGAGACATGCACTCACCGTGATTTTGTCGATCTTCACTTATATCCTTTGGTTAGACAATTCAGCTCACATGTGCTTCACTTATATCTTTTGAGCTAGTTGCTTTTGCTCTATGTGCTTCACTTATATCTTTTAGAGCACGGTGGTGTGTGTCTTGGTAGTTGATCTATGCTATGAAATTAGTCTCAAAAGGGGTAGTTATCCAAAGGGATATGAAAACTTCCACCTTCATGTGCATTGAATAGTTAGAGAAGTTTGATTCATCTCAATTAGTTTTGAGTTGTGGTTATGGTAATATTGAAGTTATATTAGTAAGGAGTTGTGGATCTAGAAATACTTGTGTTGAAGTTGGTGATTCCCGTAGCATGCACGTATGGTGAACCGCTATGTGATGAAGTCTGAGCATGATTAGTCTATTGATTGTCATCCTTTGTATGGCGGTCGGGATCGCACGATGGTTATACCTACCAACCCTTCCCCTAGGAGTATGCGTTGAATGCTTTGTTTCGACTACTACTAAAACTTTTGCAACAAGTATATGAGTTCTTCTTGACTAATGTTGAGTCCATGGTTTAGATGCACTTTCACCTTCCACCATCACTATCTTATTTAGTGTCGTGCAATTTTCGCAGGTGCACGAAACCCACCATTAGCCTCCCTCAAAACAGCCACCATACCTACCTACAATGGCTTTTTCAAAGCTATTCCAAGATATATTGCCATACGACTACCACCATGACATGTGCCACCACTTCTACATTGCCATTGCATGATAATAAGATAGCTAGCATGATGTTCCCATTGATGTCTATGCCATGCTAGATCATTGTCACGGTACACTACCGAAGGCATTTCATATAGAGCCATCATTGCTCTAAGTTTTGAGTTGTAAGTGTGATGATCATCATTGATGGAGCATTGTCCCATGTGAGGAAATAAAAGAGGCCAGCGAAGCCCATTTACAAAAAAAAGGCCAAGGATGCCCTCCAGAAAAAGAGAGGCCAAAGAGCCCACAAAAAAATGAGAGAAAAAGAGAGAAGGGACAATGCTACCACCTTTCCACACTTGTGCATATTAAGCACTATGATCTTCATGATTGAGAGTCTCTCGTTTTGTCACCACCATATAGCTAGTGGGAAATTTTCATTATATAACTTGGCTTGTATATTCCAATGATAGGCTTCCTCAAATTTGCCTTAGGTCTTCGTGAGCAAGCAAGTTGGATGCACACCCACTAGTTTTCTTTAAGAGCTTTCACATACTCTTAGCTCTAGTGCATCATTTGTATGGCAATCCCTACTCATTCACGTTGATATCTATTGATGAGCATCTCCATAGCTCATTGATATGCCTAGTCAATGTGACCATCTTCTCCTTGTTTGTCTTGCAACCTCACCACACTCCACACCACTTATAGTGATAAAACCATGCCTCACGCTCATGTATTGCTTGAGAATTGAAAAAGTTTGAGAAAGTAAAGGTGTGAAAACAATTACTTGGCCAATACTGGGGTTGTGCATGATTTAAATTCGTTGTGCAAGGACGATAGAGCATAGCCAGACTATATGATTTTGTAGGGATAACTTTCTTTTGGCCTTGTTATTTAGAAAGTCCATGATTACCTTGCTAGTTTGCTTGAATTATTATTGTCTCCACGTCAATAGAAAACTATTGTTTTCAATATAATGGATCTGAACATTCACGTCACATCAAAGGAGTTACAAAGGACATCTATGCTAGGTAGCATGAAAGCATCAAAAATTCATTATTTATCACTTCCCTACTCGAGGACGAGCAGGAGTTAAGCTTGGGGATGCTTGATACGTATCAAACGTATCTATAATTTTTGATGGTTTCACGCTGTTATCTTGTCATCTTTAGATGTTTTGTTTACCTTTTATATCTTTTTTGGGACTAACATATTAATTCAGTGCCAAGCGCCAGTTCCTGTTTTTTCTGTGTTTTTGACACTTTTCAGATCTGATTCTAGAAAGGAGTCCAAACGGAATAAAATCCCCGAAATAATTTTTTCCAGAACGGAAGAAGATCGGGAGGCTTGAGGGCCAAGGCAGTGGGCTCTCAGGGAGCCCACAAGCCCTGTTGCCGCGGCCAGGGGGCAGGCCGCGGCAACCAAGCTTGTGGCCCCCCTGGCGCTCCCCTGCCCTAGGTTTTGGCCTATAAATTCCCTAAAAATCCAGAAAAAATGAGGGCATCCACGAAAACACTTTTCCGCTGCCGCAAGCTTCCGTTTCCGCGAGATGCCATCTGGAGACCCTTCCCGGTGCCCTGCCGGAGGGGACTTTGGAGTTGGAGGGCTTCTACATCAACATCATCGCCTCTCCAATGACTCGTGAGTAGTCCACTTCATACCTACGGGTCCGTAATTAGTATCTAGATGGCTTCTTCTCTCTCTTGGATCTTCAATACAAAGTTCTCCATGATCTTCATGGAGATCTATCCGATGTAATCCACTTTAGCGGTGTGTTTGTCGAGATCCGATGAATTGTGGATTTGTGATCAGATTATCTATGAATTATATTTGAGTCTTTGCTGATTTCTTATATGCATGATTTGATATCCTTGTAAGTCTCTCCGAGTCTTGGGTTTTGTTTGGCCAACTAGATCTATGATTCTTGCAATGGGAGAACTGCTTTGTTTTGGGTTCATACCGTGTGGTGACCTTTCCGAGTGACAGAAGGGGCAGCAAGGCACGCATCGTGTTGTTGCCATCAAGGGTAACAAGATAGGCTTTTATCGTAGATATGAGATTGTCCATCTACATCACGTCATCTTGCATAAGGCGTTACTCTGTTCTTTTGGACTTAATACACTAGATGCATGTTGGATAGCGGTCGACGTGTGGAGTAATAGTAGTAGATGCAGAAAGTATCGGTCTACTTGTTTTGGACGTGATGCCTATAGATATAATCATTGCCTTAGATAACGTCACGACTTTGCGCGGTTCTATCAATTGCTCGACAGTAATTCGATCACCCACCGTCTACTTGCTTTCATGAGAGAAGCCACTAGTGAACAGTACGGCCCCTGGTCTATTCACAACTATCGTTTCAACTTTCACTTTTACTTTGTTTGTTTACTTTGTTGCTTTCAGTTCTCACTTGGCAAACAATCTAGAAGGGATTGACAACCCCTTCATAGTGTTGGGTGCAAGCTCTTTGTGTTTGCGCAGGTACTAGTGACTTGACGAGATCTTCCATTGGTTCGATACCTTGGTTCTCAAAACTAAGGGAAATACTTACCGCCGCTGTGCTACATCACCCTTTCCTCTTCAAGGGAACACCAACGCAAGGCTCCAAGGCCCCGGGGAAATCCTTTGCATATTTTCCAAGGAAGTACCTAAAGGCGTAGCCGTAGCAGTAGGATTCCTGGCGCCGTACTAGGGAAGGTCTGTTGTTCCACTAGCATTCTGCAACAAAGTTATCAAATTCATCCAGGCATAAGCTAGCAGGTTTATCAAAAGGAATATCACTCTCATCAAACCTACGTAGGGAATTTACTTCTACTACCTGTACCGGGTTATCGAGACCATGGATCTCTTAGATAGGTGGTAGATGTTTGACATCTTCAGATTTAATGCCTTTCTCTCGCATAGATTTCTCGGCTTCTTGCATATCTTCAGGACTGAGGAATAGAATACCTCTTTTCTTCGGAGTTGGCTTAGGAGGTGGTTCGGGAATAGTCCAAGCATTCTCATTGCCCAAGATGTTATTCAGTAGAATCTCAGCTTGTTCTACAGTTCGTTCCCTAACAACACTACCAACACAACTATCTAGGTGGTCTTTGGAAGCATCAGTGAGTCCATTATAGAAGATATCAAGTGTTTCATTCTTCTCAAGAGGGTGATCAGGCAAAGCATTCAGTAGCTGGATGAGCCTCCCCCAAGCTTGTGGGGGACTCTCTTCTTCAGCTTGATCAAAGTTGTATATTTCCTGCAAGGCAGCTTGCTTCTTCTGGGCAGGGAAATATTTTTCTGAGAAGTAGTAGACCATATCTTGGGGGCTACACACACAACCAGGAGCAAGAGAAGTGAACCGGGTCTTAGCATCATCCTTTAGTGAGAAAGGAAACACCTTGAGGATATAGTAGTGGCGGATCTTTTCCTCCCTAGTGAATAGGATGGCTATATCGTGCAGTTTGGTAAGATGGGCTACAACCGTTTCATACTCATAACCGTGAAAAGGATCAGATTCGACCAGAGTGATTAACTCAGGGTCGACAGAGAATTCATAATCCTTATCGGTCACAAAGATAGGCGAAGTGGCAAACTTCGGGTCGTATTTCATCCTAGCGTTCAAAGATTTTTCTTTCCACTTGCGCAGTAAATTCTCAACATCATAGCTATCCTTACACGCAAGAAAATCCTCAGCTATCTCTCCCTCCATAACATAACGCGTATCAGGCATATCAGGCATAGGAGAGCTAGTTCTAGCAGGCAAAATAGCAGGTTCTACTTCAATATTATCAGCAGTTTCAGAAGTATCATCACATCTAGCAGCAACTCTAGCAATATGTGCATCAAGGAATGCACCTAGTGGCAAAGCAGTATGAGGCATAGCATCATCAGGCATAGTATCAAGCATAGCATCATCAGGCATAGTATCAAGCATAGCATCATCATAAGCATCATGGGCAGCAGAAGTAGCATCATCAAGCACAGGCGACATATCAAGATTTCTAGCAGGAGGTGATGTCGCAAACTTACTCATAACTGAAGGTGCATCAAGTGCAGAGCTAGATGGCAGTTCCTTAACTGTCCTCGTAGTGGAAGGCAAGACTTCAGTTCTTGGATCTTTCGGATTCCTCATAGTGACCAGCAGACGTAAATCCCAAGTGACTTAGAGAATATAGCTGTGCTTCCCCGGCAATGGCGCCAGAAAAAGGTCTTGATAACCCACAAGTGTAGGGGATCGCAACAGTTTTCGAGGGTAGAGTATTCAACCCAAATTTCTTGATTCGACACAAGGGGAAGCGAAAGAATATTCTCAAGTATTAGCAGCTGAGTTTATCATATTCAACCACACCTGAAAGGTTAGTGTCTGCAAGATAAGTATCAGTAGCAAAGTGGTATGTTAACAATGGTGTCAGAAAAAGATCTGTTGACAGCAGACTATTCCTAATTGTTGTATCAACAGCGCCAGTAAATAGCACGTTGACGGGGGACTATTCTTCCCCAGCAACTGCTCCAGAAAAGTCTTGCAACAAGTAACAGCAGAGTAGCGAGTAACAACAGTAGTGACAGCAATAGCAAGTAACAGCAGTAGCAACAGTAGCAGCAGAGTAACAACAGTAGCAATAGTAGCAGCGACAAAGTAACATAACAAGGACCAGTAGTAAAAGACTCGTAGGCAGTGGATCGGTGATGGATGAGCATGATGGATGTGATTCATCATGTAACAGCTATAACACGGAGAGATAAGTAACTAGCTCCCGTTCGTCAATCTAATGTAGGCATGTATTCCGTATGTAGTCGTACGTGCTTAGGGAAAAGAACTTGCATGACATCTATTGTCCATCCCTCCCGTGGCAGCGGGGTCCTAATGGAAACTACGGGATATTAAGGTTCTCCTTTTAATAAAGAACCGGACCAACGCATTAACACTTGGTGAATACATGAACTCCTCATACTACGGTCATCTTTGGGAGTAGTTCCGGCTATTGTCACTCCGGGGTTGCCGGGTCATAACACATAGTAGGTGACTACAACTTGCAAGATAGGATCTAAAACACACATATATTGGCAACAACATAATAGGTTCAGATCTGAAATCATGGCACTCGGGCCCTAGTGACAAGCATTAACCATGGCAAAGTAGTAGCAACATCAATCTCAGAACATAGTGGATACTAGGGATCAATCCCCGTCAAAACTAACTCCATTACATGATAGATCTCATCCAACTCATCACCGTCCAGCAAGCCTATGATGAGATTACTCACGAACGATGAAGAGCATCATGGAATTGGCGATGGAGGAAGGTTGATGATGACGATGGGGACGATTTCCCCTCTCCGGAGCCCAAAACGGACTCTAGATCTGCCCTCCAAATGAAGAACAGGGGGTGGCGGCGCCTCCGTATCGTAAAACGCGATGAATCCTTCTCTCTGATTTTTTTCTAGGCGAGACGGAACATATAGAGCTGAGTTTGGAGGCGGTGGCGCCACGTGGGCCCCACAAGTCGTCACGGCGCGACCAGGGGGTGGTCGCAACCCAGGGGCTTGTGGCCCACTCGCACACCTCCTCCGGTGGATCTTTGCGCAGGTATTTTTCATTTATTCCAGAAAAATTCTCCGTAAATTTTCAGGACATTCTGAGAACTTTTATTTCTGCACAAAAACAACACCATGGCAATTCTGCTGAAAACAGCGTCAGTCCGGGTTAGTTCCATTCAAATCATGCAAATTAGAGTCCAAAACAAGGGCAAAAGAGTTCGGCAAAGTAGATATGACACAGACGTATCAACTCCCCCAAGCTTAAAGCCTTGCTTGTCCTCAAGCAATTCAGTTGACAAACAGAAAGAGACAAAAGAAAAACTTTGACGAACTCTGTTTGATCTTGTTGTTGCAACTATGTCTAACTCATAACCAGAATTGCAGCAAGATCACAAGCAAACTGATACGTCCATTTTGCATCATCCTTACATGTTGATATTTATCACTTTATGGGCTGTTATATTACTTTGTGGTACCATATTTATGCCTTTTCTCTCTTATTTTGCAAGGTTTATTTGAAGAGGGAGAATTCAGGAAGCTGGAATTCTGGACTGGAAAAGGAGCAAATCTGAGTCCCCTATTCTGCACAACTCCAAATGCCCTGAAAATTTACATGGAATTTTTTGGGAATATATAAAAAATACTGGGCGAAAGAAGTACCAGAGGGGAGCTACCAGGGCCCCACAAGCCTGGTAGCCGCCACCCCCTGGTGGCGGCTACAGGGCTTGTGGGCTCCCTGACGGCCCACTGGCCCCCCTCTTTTGCTATATGAAGGGTTTCGTTCCAGAAAAAATCAATCGGGAACTTTTTCGTGGTTTCGCCGCCGCCACGAGGCGGAACTTGAGCAGATCCAATCTAGAGCTCCGGGTGAACGATCCTGCTGGGGAAACTTCCCTCTTGGAGGGGGAAATCATCGTCATCGTCATTACCAACACTCCTCTCGTCGTAGGGGAGGCATCTTCATCAACATCTTCATCAGCACCATCTCCTCCAATCCCTAGTTCATCTCTTTTAACCAATCTCCGTCTCGCGACTACGATTGGTACTTGTAAGGTTGCTAGTAGTGTTTATTACTCTTTGTAGTTGATGCTAGTTGGATTACTTGGTGGAAGAGTTTATGTCCAGATCCTTGATGCTATTCATTACACCTCTGATCATGATTATGATTATGCTTTGTGAGTAGTTACTTTTGTTCCTGAGGACATGGGATAACTCATGCTAATAATAGTCATCTGAGTTTAGTATTCGTTCGGTATTTTGATATGTTGTATGTTGTATTTTCCTCTAGTGGTGTTATGTGAACGTCGACTACATAACACTTCACCATACTTGGGCCTAGAGGAAGGCACTAGGGAGTAGTAAGTAGATGATGGGTTGCCGGAGTGACAGAAGCTTAAACCTCAGTCTATGCGTTGCTTCGTAAGGGGCTGATTTGGATCCACTAGTTTAATGCTATGGTTAGACCTTGTCTTAATTCTTCTTTCATAGTTCCGGATGCTTGCGAGAGGGGTTAATCATAAGTGGGATGTGCTACTGCAACAAAAGACCTTCCAATGGCGCCACAAATAGGCACGTTGATGGGAGAATACTTGACTTGATCCTTCTGCTGCGGCTACGACTTAAGGGACTTCCTAGGCAAGTATGCAAAGGATTTCCCCCGTGGCCTTGTAGCCTTGCGTTGGTGTTCCCTCGAAGCGGAAAGGGTGATGTAGCGTAGCGGTGGTAAGTATTTCCCTCAATTTGAGAACCAAGGTATCAATCCAGTGGAGGAGTATCTCAAGATCCTGCACAAACACAAAAGCTTGCTCCCAACGCTATGAAGGGGTTGTCAATCCCTTATAGATTGTTTGCCAAGTGAGAACTGAAAGCAACAAAGTAACAAAACAAAGTAAAAGCGGAGGTGTAAACGATGAATGTGAATAGACCCGGGGGCCGTAGTGTTTACTAGTGGCTTCTCTCATGAAAGCAAGTAGACGGTGGGTGAACAAATTACTGTCGAGCAATTGATAGAACCGCGCAAAGTCATGACGATATCTATGGAAATGAGTATATCTATAGGCATCACGTCCAAAACGAGTAGACCGATCCTTTCTGCATCTACTACTATTACTCCACACGTTGACCGCTATCCAGCATGCATCTAGTGCATTAAGTCCATAAGAACAGAGTAAGGCCTTAAGCAAGATGACATGGTGTAGAGGGATAATCTCAAACCAATGACAAAAACCCCATCTTTTTACCCTTGATGGCAACTACTTAATGTGTGCCTTGCTGCCCCTACTGTCACTGGGAAAGGTCACCACATGGTAGAACCCAAAACCAAGCACTTCTCCCATTGCAAGAATCATAGATCTAGTTGGCCAAACAAAACCAAAGACTCCGAGAGACTTACAAGGATATCAAATCATGCATATAAGAAATTAGCAAAGAGTCAAATATATATAATAGATAATCTCATCAAAAATCCACAATTTATCGGATCTCGACAAACACACCGCCAAAGAAGATTACATCGGATAGATCTCTATGAGGATCATGGAGAACTTTGTATTGAAGATCCAAGAGAGAGAAGAAGACATCTAGCTACTAACAACGGACACATAGGTCTGAAGTGAACTACTCACGAGTCATTAGAGGGGCGATGATGATGATGAAGAAGCCCTCCAACTCCAAAGTCCCCTCCGGCAGGGCGCCGGGAAGGGTCTCTAGATGAGATCCCGCGGAAACGGAAGCTTGCGGCGGCGGAAAAGTATTTTCAAGGCTCCCTTGATTTTTTGCTGAATTTTTGGGAATATATAGGCCAAGGATCTAGGTCAGGGGGCGTCCAGGGAGGCCACAAGCCCTGACACCGCCGCATCCCCCCTGGTGGCGGAGTGGGAGCTTGTGGGCTCCCTGGAGCCCACCTGGCTTGGCCCAGAGGACCCCTGATCTTCTTCCGTTCGGGAAAAAATCTTTTCGGGATTTTTATTCCGTTTGGACTCCGTTCCAAAATCAGATGTGAAAAGAGTCCAAAACACAGAAAAAACAGGACTGGCACTTGGCACTGAATTAATAAGTTAGTCCCAAAAAAGATATAAAAGGTACCTAAAACATCCAAAGATGACAAGATAACAACGTGAAACCATCAAAAATTATAGATACGTTTGAGACGTATCAAGCATCCCCAAGCTTAACTCCTGCTCGTCCTCGAGTAGGGAAGTGATAAAGAATGAATGTTTGATGCTTTCATGCTACCTAGCATAGGTGTCCTTTGTAATTCCTCTTATGTGACGTGAATGTTCAGATCTATTAGATTCCAAACAATAGTTTGCTATTGACGTGGAAACAATAATAATTCAAGCAAACTAGCAAGGTAATCATGAACATTCAAAATAACAAGGCCAAAAGAAATTTATCCCTACAAAAGCATATAGTCTGGCTATGCTCTATCATCATTGCACAACGAGTTTAAATCATGCACAACCCCGGTATTGGCCAAGTAATTGTTTCACACCTTTAATTTCTCAAACCTTTTAAACTCTCATGCAATACATGAGCGTGAGCCATGGTTATAGCACTATAGATGGTGTGGAATGTGGTGGAGGTCGCAAGACAAAAAAGGAGAAGATAGTCACATTAACTAGGCATGTCAATGAGCTGTGGAGATGCTCATCAATAGATATCAATGTGAATGAGTAGGGATTTCCATACAAATGATGCACTAGAGCTACGAGTATGTGAAAGCTCTTAAAGAAAAGTAGTGGGTGTGCATCCAACTTGCTTGCTCACGAAGACCTAAGGCAATTTTGAGGAAGCCTATGATTGGAATATACAAGCCAAGTTATATAATGAAAATTTCCCACTAGCTATATGGTGGTGACAAAACGAGAGATTCTCAATCATGAAGATCATGGTGCTTAAAATGCACAAGTGTGGAAAAAGTGGTAGCATTGTCCCTTCTCTCTTTTTCACCCATTTTTGAAAAAAAATTGGTGGGCTCTTTGTCCTCTTTTTTTATTTTGGTGGGCTTCTTTGGCCTCTTTTATTTCCTCACATGGGAGAATGCTCCATTAATGATGATCATCACACTTTCAACTCAAAACTTAGAGCAACTATGACTCTATATGGAATGCCTTCGGTAGTGTACCGTGGCAATGATCTAGAATGGCATAGACATCAATGGAAACATCATGCTAGCTATCTTACGAGCATGCAATGGCAATGTACACGTTGTGGCACATGTCATGGTGGTAGTTGCATGGCAATATATCTCGGAATAACTTTGAAAAAGCCATAGTAGGTAGGTATGGTGGCTGTTTTGAGGGAGGCTAATGGTGGGTTTTGTGCACCGACGAAAGTTGCACGGCACAAAGAAGATAGTGATGGTGGTAGGTGCTACTGCAACAAAAGACCTTCCAATGGCGCCAGAAATAGGCACATCGACGGGGGAATACTTGGCTTGATCTTTCTGCTGCGGCTACGCCTTAAGGGACTTCCTAGGCAAGTATGCAACGGATTTCCCCCGTGGCCTTGGAGCCTTGCGTTGGTGTTCCCTCGAAGCGGAAAGGGTGATGTAGCGTAGCGGTGGTAAGTATTTCCCTCAGTTTGAGAACCAAGGTATCAATCCAGTGGAGCAGTATCTCAAGATCATGCACAAACACAAAAACTTGCTCCCAACGCTATGAAGGGGTTGTCAATCCCTTATAGATTGTTTGCCAAGTGAGAAATGAAAGCAACAAAGTAACAAAGCAAAGTAAAAGCGGAGGTATAAACGATGGATGTGAATAGACCCGGGGGCCGTAGTGTTTACTAGTGGCTTCTCTCATGAAAGCAGGCAGACGATGGGTGAACAAATTACTGTCGAGCAATTGATAGAACCGCGCAAAGTCCTGAAGATATCTATGCAATGATTATTTCTATAGGCATCACGTCCAAAACAAGTACACCGATACTGTCTGCATCTACTACTATTACTCCACATGTCGACTGCTATCCAGCATGCATCTAGTGTATTAAGTCCATAAGAACAGAGTAACGCCTTAAGGAAGATGACATGATGTAGAGGGATAATCTCAAACCAATGATAAAGAACCCATCTTTTTACCCTTGATGGCAACTACTTGATGTGTGCCTTGCTGCCCCTACTGTCACTTGGAAAGGTCACCACATGGTAGAACCCAAAACCGAGCACTTCTCCCATTGCAAGAATCATAGATCTAGTCGGCCAAACAAAACCCAAGACTCGGAGAGACTTACAAGGATATCAAATCATGCATATAAGAAATCAGCAAAGAATCAAATATATGTTGGAACCCCGATCCTCAGTCATAGGAATCCAGCTTGTAACACATCGCATATCTTTGCGGTGTCACGCACGGTTATCCCCACGGCTGCAACCTTACCTTAGTCGGGACCGTTTACGCCTTTTGACTCGCATATGCAATTGTGTCGCTAGCAATCCAGTGACAGAGAACCCGGATCGACATGTCTAGTCATAAACCAAAGCGGCAGATCCGCACAGGGACATGCATACATGACCCAGCAAAGCAGGTGTCGGTCACCAGCGAATGTAGACGAGTCGTAGCAAGCTACAGGGACTCCATTACATCGTGTGACATTTCCCCAAAGGGGACAGACACAGCAGCTAAGAAGGACACATGTCGGTCACCCAATGTGTCCGGAGCAGTAGCGAACTACCATGGCTCGTTGGATCACAAAGGGGCATTTCCCTATAAGGAATGCTGCTAAAGCCTACAGATAGGTAATCGAACCCCATACATATCAAGTATGACACACATACGCATGGCATACTGATATGTATATATACATCGATGGCATCACAACATAACCATGAACATACAAGCTTTATTTAAAAGGCTCGGAAGAGCCTCACATATAATATTACACAGTAGGGTCTCACGACCCATCATAACAGTCATTCAAGTTACAAGCCAGCGGAAGTAGATAAACTGTCTGAGTACAGAAAGATGAAACTAGAAAGCACATGGCCTGACTATACTACAGACCCACCCTAGGGCCAGATCATAGCTGGGATACCAGCTACTCGTCGTCGTCGATGTCTAGGAAGAACCCTCCATTAGGGTCATTAACAACCTCTGCAACAAATTATTAAGTAGACATGAGTACGGAGGTACTCAGCAAGACTTTAGGATAATTATCTACTCATGCAAAGTATCAATAAGGAATTGTGGGGTTCATGCGGAAAGCCAGCATTTGACTCGTGGCTAGACAACTTGCATTTTTAAATAATTTTGACAACTTGATTTGTCGCACACGAGTCCACTAACACCACAACAATACTCCATCATGGAATCTTCCATCTCCATACGGAAATGCCGTCCACGACACTCACGCTTATCTTGACAATTTTATGAGTAGCCATTAAAGTTATCTATGAACAACATATGTCCCCAAGTAGTCCATATCCGCGAACGCGGCTATTCGAATAGATCATAACCCTGCAGGGGTGTACTTCGTCACACACGCTCTCGCCACTTATCGCCATGTGCACGTCATGCACCTCGGCAACTTTCAAGCGGAAGCCCAGCGAGGGAGTCGGCCACGACCGTTAACCACGCTAATACTTAGTCCAGGTCTATCGCCTATCTGAGGGTAACCCGCACGGAAGTCCGGCCGAGGTTTCCGCCACGGCCACAAACGATGTGCACAGGGTTCCCAAGCCCACCATCCGGGTGCCACTTGGTACACCGTGCCACTGCCTACCGCATCACAACCCACCTCTCAGGTCAGCGCTATGCACGGCCTCAAGCATGACTATAAACACCAGAAACTACTTGCAACTCCTGGACCGAGTACTAAGCGATTAATAAGTCGAGAGGGTCAATTAAGTATCCCAACGTGTGGTAGTATCTAGTCTTGGATTACATACACGGAACTCAGTTCCTAAGGACTGTTCCAATGAAACAACCCGCCATGTACTCACCGGTACCTTTACCAAACCAGGTTCAACACACAACCTTTACCTACTGAACACATTCTTACAATTCTATTCATCTCCCAGATGACAGACCATACACAACTCTAAGCATAGCATGCATAGCAGGATAAGGCACATCATGGCTCAAGCATCTACCAGGTATGCTAGGTTGCAAGGTTCAGCTATTTACTGTGACAAAGACAGGTCATGCAAAGGAAGTGGGTTCAACTAACGTGGCAAAAGCATTTGTAGCATTTGATCCTAATGCAATAAGTAAGTGCAGGAGCGAGAACATGGGATTTATCGGGATGATCAAAATGGTTGCTTGCCTTGTTGCTCGGAGGAGGGACAATATTCGACAGTCGGATATTCGGTGGAATCCGGAGGAGGGGAGCCTACCGAAAGAAGTGACAACAATCAACAACAACCATATGCAACAAAATGATGCATGAGCATGGCATGTGGATGCAAGGTGTTGTGCTAATGTAGCTATCATTTATTAAGTTCGAAATTGATTTGAATTAGATTCAATATCACTTCAAACGAGGTATTCTCGAATACCATTTTTATTGATTCAACCTGATGCTCAGATCAACTTGTTTTTAACATGCATGGGAATGATATGTTAAGTTGCTGGTTGTGATTGGACAATGTTTGTTCATAGCATTTGAAGGGAAATTCAAATGATTTTCAAATTCCATCTCCAAAGCATTTATTAAATTAAACCTATTCATTATTTTACATGTTTGGTCCACTAACATTTTCAAACATGTTTGCAAATGACATATTCAGATTCCTTGGATTTTTCTGATACTTTTTCATATATAAATTATTTTCATTGGAGTTACAGATTAATTTCTATGATTTTTAGATGTTTTGGGCATTTTCTGGAATTCTTTTTAAACAGAAAAGTCATTTATTGCGTCACCATGGCATCAGCAGGTCCAACTGGCCGTTGAAAGTCAAACCTGACCAGTGGGATCCACTGGTCAGTGACTCTGGTCAGTTTTAGATTAGTTTTAAACTTAATTAGCTAATTAACAGAAGTGGACCACTTGTTAGTGACTTATTAGTTTAATTAATTTTATTTTTTATTAACTAAATCATCCAGAGGATGGCCCCATGCGTCAGTGGCTCAGGCCAGCTGAGATCCACCGGCGGCGAGGTCGTCCTCACCAGCGGTGAACCTCCCGCGACCACCAGAACGGCGGAGGGGTCGGAAAAGGCGCACAGGCGGCCAAACTTTGCACGGAGTGCACCAGAGGAACGTCACATCTCCCGCGGGTTCATTTTTGCACCTAGCCGGGGCTGATATGGCCGGAGATGATGCCGGCGACGAGCTTGGCGGCGGCCAAAGATCGGGCGTCACCGGGGTCATCGAAACAAGGGGAGCTACTCACGGGACTGAGCTCCTACGGCATCTAGGCGACGGCCTGAAGCTACTGGTGGCCTCAGATGGACGAGCTGTTCACCGGAGGGCTACCGGCGACAAGCTCCTGCGGCGGATCTCGTCGGGCTCCGGTGAAATCAAGGTTAGAGGAAGGGATCGAAGGGGAAAACTTAGGGGAAAGTTGCGCAAGCTCACGGGGAGTGCAGTGGTGGTGCTAGCTTGCTCGGGGACAGCCTGGAGAGGGAGAGCGCCAGCGACGAACTTCGATGACCCGGGGAACAAGACGACTGCATCTCGTCGTTTCACTGCATCTCAGCGTCGGGCTCGTGGCTAGAAAGCTTCAGGGTGTTGCGGCGAATCTATTGCGCGGCTCAGGAGGGAAAGAGGTAGGCTAGAACGACGGCGAGCTCGAGCTCTGCTCAGGCTCCAATGGCGGCAGTGGGGAACGAAGCAGAGGGGGAGAATGAGGAGAGGATGAGCTCGGGCACGTCTCGGGAGGGTTATCCCCTCGCGTGCCAGCGCGAAGCGGCGGCAAGGCAAGCGCACAGGTGCGTGGCCGCGCCGGAGTACGCGTCGGCCACCTCCTGCTGCCTACTAGCGGGGAGGAAGACGGCAGGGAGGAAGCTGGGCCGGGCCAGGTGAGCGACAGGTAAGTCTTTCCCCATTTTTTCTGTTTTGTTTCTGTTTTGCTAACTATTTTGATTTTCTACTTATTTCAGCTCCCAAAATAGTTTATAAAATTATTTTGAATACACCAGAATATTAGTTGGAATATATCCAACCATTCCTGAAGTTTTCAACATTTTTGAAAACTTAAAGTTTTTGAATTCAAATTTAAACATGAATCCAGTAGCCTTTCGCATTTAAATAAAATGCCAAATGTGTTATGAAGATAGTTTTCTTCACTACTTATTTGCTTCCATGAATTATCAGAAAAGTTGAACTTTTCTTAAGGCCATTTTGGGTTCATTGATTTGAACAAGTTTAGAATTTCTTTAAATTTGAGAAGTGGCTAGGGTTTTTGAGTTATGCTTCACCACTTGCTTTGATCTTGTTGCAATTTTCTTGGATGCAATGCAAAGAAGATATGAGCACAATGCTATACTTGATTAGGGTTCCAGGGATGTGACAATATATATCATAGATAATCTGATCACAAATCCACAATTCATTGGATCTCGACAAACACACTGCCAAAGGAGATTACATCGGATAGATCTCCATGAAGATCATGGAGAACTTTGTATTTAAGATCCAAGAGAGAGAAGAAGTCATCTAGCTACTAACTACGGACCCGTAGGTCTGAAGTGAACTACTCACGAGTCATTGGACGGGCGATGATGATGATGAAGAAGCTCTCCAACTCCGAAGTCCCCTCCGGTAGGGTGCCGGGAAGGGTCTCCAGATGAGATCTCGCGGAAACGGAAGCTTGCGGCGGCGGAAAAGTATTTTCGAGGCTCCCCTGATTTTTTGTGGAATATTTGGGAATATATAGGCCGAAGATCTAGGTCAGGGGGCGGCCTGGGAGGCCACAAGCCTGCCCACCGCCGCCTCCCCCTGGTGGCGGAGTGGGGGCTTGTGGGCTCCCTGGAGCCCACCTGGCTTGGCCCAAAGGCCTCCTGATCTTCTTCCGTTCGGGAAAAAATCATTTTGGGGTTTTTCTTCCATTTGGACTCTGTTCCAAAATTAGATCTGAAAAGAGTCAAAAACACGGAAAAAACAGGAACTGGCACTTGGCACTGAATTAATAAGTTAGTCCCAAAAAGTAATAAAAGGTACATAAAACAACCAAAGAAGACAAGATAACAACATGAAACTATAAAAATTTATAGATACGTTTGAGACGTATCAAGCATCCCCAAGCTTAACTCTTGCTCGTCCTCGAGTAGGGAAGTGATAAGAATGAATTTTTGATGCTTTCATGCTACCTAGCATAGGTGTCTTTTGTAATTCCTCTTATGTGACGTGAATGTTCAGATCCATTAGATTCAAAACAATAGTTTGCTATTGACGTGGAAACAATAATAATTCAAGCAAACTAGCAAAGTAATCATGAACTTTCAAAATAACAAGGCCAAAAGGATGTTATCCCTACAAAAGCATATAGTCTGCCTATGCTCTATCATCATTGCACAATGAATTTAAAGCATGCACAACCCCCGTATTGGCCAAGTAATTGTTTCACACCTTTACTTTCTCAAACCTTTTCAACTCTCGTGCAATACATGAGCGTGAGCCATGGTTATAGCACTATGGATGGTGTGGAATGTAGTGGAGGTTGCAAGACAAAAAGGAGAAGATAGTCACATTAACTAGGCATATCAATGAGCTGTGGAGATGCTCATCAATAGATATCAATGTGAATGAGTAGGGATTGCCATATAATTGATGCACTAGAGCTATGAGTATGTGAAAGCTCTTAAAGAAAACTAGTGGGTGTCCATCCAACTTGCTTGCTCACGAAGACCTAAGGCAATTTTGAGGAAGCCTATCATAGGAATATACAAGCCAAGTTATATAATGAAAACTTCCCACTAGCTATATGGTGGTGACAAAACGAGAGACTCTCGATCATGAAGATCATGGTGCTTAATATGCACAAGTGTGGAATAAGTGGTAGCATTGTCCCTTCTCTCTTTTTCTCTCATTTTTATTTTATTTTATTTTGATGGGCTCTTTGGCCTCCTTTTTTTTGGTGTGCTTCTTTGGCCTCTTTGATTTCCTCACATGGGACAATGCTCCATTAATGATGATCATCACACTTTCAACTCAAAACTTAGAGTAACGATAACTCTGTATGGAATGCCTTCGGTAGTGTACTGTAGCAATGATCTAGCATGGCATAGACATCAATGGAAACATCATGCTAGCTATCTTACGATCATGCAATGGCAATGTAGACGTGGTGGCACATGTCATGGTGGTAGTTGCATGGCAATATATCTCGGAATGACTTTGAAAAAGCCATAGTAGGTAGGTATGGTGGCTGTTTTGAGGGAGGCTAATGGTGGGTTTTGTGTACCCGCGAAAGTTTCACGACACTAAGAAGATAGTGATGGTGGAAGGTGAAAGTGCATCTAAACCATGGACTCAACATTAGTCATGAAGAACTCATATACTTGTTACAAAAGTTCTATTAGTAATCGAAACAAAGCATTCAACGCATACTCCTAGGGGAAGCGTTGGTAGGTATAAACCATCGCGCGATCCCGACCGCCACGCAAAGGATGACAATCAATAGACTAATCATGCTCAGATTTCATCACATAGCGGTTCACCATACGTGCATGCTACGGGAATCACTAACTTCAACACAAGTATTTCTAGATCCACAACACCTTACTAGCATGACTTCAATATTACCATAACCACAACTCAAAACTAATTGAGATGAATCAAACTTCTCCAACTACTCAATGCACATGAAGGTGGAAGTTTTCATATCCCTTTGGATAACTACCCCTATTGAGACTACTTTCAAAGCATAGATAAACTACCAAGCCACGCACCTCTGCGCTCTAAAAGATATAAGTGAAGCACACAGAGCAAAAGTATCTAGCTCAAAAGATATAAGTGAAGCACATGTGAGCTGAATTGTCTTCCAAAAGATATAAGTTAAGCTCGACAAAGTCACGGTGTGTGCATGTCTCTCTCTCTAGGTGTGCAGCAAGGATGATTGTGACACAACAAAAATAAAAGACTCCTACGATACAAGACGCTCCAAGCAAAAACACATAACATGTGGTGAATAAAAATATAGCCCCAAGTAACGTTACCGATGGATTCAAGACGAGAGAGGGGATGCCTTCCCGGGGCATCCCCAAGCTTAGGATTTTACGGCATCCCTAAATCTCTTGGGGTGCCTTGGGAATCCCCAAGCTTGATCTCTTGCCACTCTTTATCTCTTTTTTCATAAGAACTTCACCCAAAACTTGAAAACTTCACAACACGAAACTTAAAAAGAAACTCGTGATAACATTAGTACAAGAAAGCAAACCACCACTTCCTTAGGTACTGTAGCAAACTTAAATTCTACTTGTGCTGATGTTGGGTTACTGTACTTTCAATCTTCCATGGCTAATACCCCCCGATACTATCCATTATTTAAGCAACCAACACATCAAAAACAAAATATGTTAACAGTAGACCAGTCTGTAGCAATCTGTATATTTCGTATACCTCTGTTACATAAAAATTCTGAAAATTTACGACCGTCTGAAGAATTTGCGTAGAAATCAGCAGCAAAAAGAATCAACTCAAAAGATCTTACAAAAAGAAAATGAAAATTCTTTTCGTGAGCAGAAAGTTTCTGTCTTTTCCAGCATGACCAAACGATCATCCCCAAGACTAATCATAACGGTTTTGCTTGGCACAAACCAAAAAGAAACACAAAAAACACAGTCATAACAGAATTATGAAAGTCTGGAAAACACAAAACAGAAAGAAAAAGGATAGATTCGTTGGGTTGCCTCCCAATAAGCGCTATTGTTGAATGCCCTTAGCTAGGCATTGATAATTCAATGATGCTCACACAAAAGACAAGAATTGAAGCACAACGAGAGCATCATGAAGCATGTGAAAATCACATCTAAGTCTAACATACTTCCTATGCATAGGAATTTTATAGGAAAACAGATTGTCAAGACAACCAATAGCTGCCATATGCAAGGAAGAAGAAAGAGACAAGAGTAATCTCAACATCACGAGAGGTGATTTGGTAACATGAAAGTTTCTACCAAAATAGTTTCCTCTCTCATAGCAATTACATGTGGGATCATATTCAAATTCAACAATATAGCTATCCCATAGGATATTCTTTTCATGATCCACATGCATGCAAAGTTGACGCTCTTCAAAAATAGTGGGATTATCATCAAATAAAGTCATGACTTCTCCAATCCCACTTTCAGTATTGTTGCAAATGTCATATTCATCATGAGGTTTGAACAAATTTTCAAGATCATAAGAAAGATCATCACCCCAATCATGATTATTGCAACAAGTAGTGGACAAAGCAAAACTAGCATCCCCAAGCTTAGGGTTTTGTATAATTTTAGCATGATTATCACTAAGAGAATTTATAGTGAAACCATTGCAATCATGCTTTTCATCCAAGGAGCCCTCGTGAATCACTTCATGAATTTGTTCATCACGATTTTCACATTCATGCATCTGAAGCAAAACTCCATAAAGATAGTCAAGTGTCCTCAACTCACTAACCATTCGTTCCACATAAGTGGGTCTCTTAAAGAGATTAGCTAGTGGATGAGGATCCATATCACTAGATTTTCAGCAAGCGAAGAAGCAAGCATATTGAAGGCACATGGCACACAAGCGAACAGAAAGAAAGCGAGAGAAAAGCGCGAACGAAAAGGCAAATGAAAAAGGCAAAGCAGAAAGGAAAATGAAAACGGCAAATGTGAAGTGGGGGAGAGGAAAACACGAGGCAACTGGCAACAAAAGTAAATGCAAGAGAAGAGTTTGTGAGACCTACTTGGATAGATCTTGATTTCTCCTCCTCGGCAACGGCGCCAGAAATACTTGTGCTACTGCAACAAAAGACCTTCCAATGGTGCCAGAAATAGGCACGTTGACGGGAGAATACTTGACTTGATCCTTCTGCTGCGGCTACGCCTTAAGGGACTTCCTAGGCAAGTATGCAAAGGATTTCCCCCGTGGCCTTGGAGCCTTGCGTTGGTGTTCCCTCGAAGCGGAAAGGGTGATGTAGCGTAGAGGTGGTAAGTATTTCCCTCAGTTTGAGAACCAAGATATCAATCCAGTGGAGGAGTATCTCAAGATCTTGGACAAACACAAAAGCTTGCTCCCAACACTGTGAAGGAGTTGTCAATACCTTATAGATTGTTTGCCAAGTGAGAACTGAACGCAACAAAGTAACAAAGCAAAGTAAAAGCGGAGGTGTACACGATGGATGTGAATAGACCCTGGGGCCATAGTGTTTACTAGTGGCTTCTCTCATGAAAGCAAGTAGACGGTGGGTGAACAAATTACTGTCGAGCAATTGATAGAACCGTGCAAAGTCGTGACGATATCTATGGCAATCATTATATCAATAGGCATCACGTCCAAAACAAGTAGACCGATACTTTCTGCATCTACTACTATTACTCCACACGTCGATCGCTATCCAGCATGCATCTAGTGTATTAAGTCCATAAGAACAGAGTAACGCCTTAACCAAGATGACATGATGTAGAGGGATAATCTCAAACCAATGATGAAAACCCCATCTTTTTACCCTTGATGGCAACTACTTAATGTGTGCCTTGCTACCCCTACTGTCACTGGGAAAGGTCACCACATGGTAGAACCCAAAACCAAGCACTTCTCCCATTGCAAGAATCATAGATCCAGTTGGCCAAACAAAACCCAAGACTCGGAGAGACTTACAAGGATATCAAATCATGCATATAAGAAATCAGCAAAGACTCAAATATATATCATAGATAATCTGATCACAAATCCACAATTCATCGGATCTCGACAAACACACCGCCAAAGAAGATTACATCGGATAGATCTCCATGAAGATCATGGAGAACTTTGTATTGAAGATCCAAGAGAGAGAAGAAGCCATCTAGCTACTAACTACGGACCCGTAGGTCTGAAGTGAACTACTCACGAGTCATTGGAGGGGCGATGATGATGATGAAGAAGCCCTCCAACTCCAAAGTCCCCTCCGGCAGGGCGCCGGGAAGGGTCTCCAGATGATATCTCGCAGAAACGGAAGCTTGCGGCGGCGGAAAAGTATTTTCGAGGCTCCCCAGATTTTTTGCTGAATGTTTGGGAATATATAGGCCAAGGATCTAGGTCAGGGGGCGGCTAGGGAGGCCACAAGCCCTGACACCGCTGCCTCCCCCCTGGTGGCGGAGTGCGAGCTTGTGGGCTCCCAGGAGCCCACCTGGCTTGGCCTAGAGGACCCCTGATCTTCTTCCGTTCGGGAAAAAACATTTCGGGGTTTGTATTCCGTTTGGACTCCATTCCAAAATCAGATCTGAAAAGAGTGAAAAACACAAAAAAAATAGGAACTGGCACTTGGCACTGAATTAATAAGTTAGTCCCAAAAAAGATATAAAAGGTACATAAAACATCCAAAGATGACAAGATAACAGCGTGAAACCATCAAACATTATAGATACGTTTGAGACGTATCAGGATGCTTATCAAAGTAAGGGCAGTACCCAAGCGCCGGTCGACCCACATATCAAACTATCAAAGTAACGAACGCGAATCGCATGAACATGATGAAACTAGCATGACAGAAATTCCCGTGTGTCCTCGGGAGCGTGTTTCCTCCTATAAGACTTTGTTCAGGCTTGTCCCTTGCTACAAAAGGGATTGGGCCACTTGCTGCACCATTGCTACTACTTGTTACTTGTTACTTTTCACTTGCTACGTTTCACCTTGCTACATCATTACTTGTTACTGCTACTTTCAGTGCTTGCAGTTATTGCCTTGCTGAAAACCATTTATCAAAGCCTTCCGCTCCTCGTTGGGTTCGACATTCTTACTTATTGAAAGGACTACGATTGATCCCCTATACTTGTGGGTCATCAAGACTCTTTTTTGGCGCCGTTTCCGGGGAGGGAAGCGCCTTTGGTAAGTGGAAATTGGGAAGGAAACATTTATATACTGTGCTGAAATTTATTGTCATTTGTCACTATGGAAACTGTTCCTTTGAGGAGTTTGTTCGGGGTATCTTCACCACGAACGGAAGCATGAGGAGTTGTTCCTCAACCTGAGGTACCTACTGAAAATATCTTTTATGAAATTCCTTCGGGTATGCTTGAGAAACTGCTGGCTAATCCTTTTACAGGAGATGGATCTTCACATCCAGACTTGCATCTGATCTATGTAGATGAAGTTTGTGGTTTATTTAAGCTTGCAGGTTTGCCCGAGGATGAGGTAAAGAAGAAAGTATTTCCATTATCTTTGAAGGATAAGGCGTTGACATGGTATAGGCTATGTGATGATACTGGATCATGGGACTACAATCGGTTGAAATTGGAATTTCATCAAAAGTTCTATCCTATGCATTTAGTACATCGTGATCGGAATTATATTTATAACTTTTGGCCTCGTGACAGGGAAAGCATAGCTCAAGCTTGGGGGAGGCTTAAATCAATGCTATATTCATGCCCCAATCATGAGCTCTCGAGAGAAATTATCACTGAAAACTTTTATGCTCGGCTTTCTCATGAAGATCGTACCATGCTTGACACTTCTTGTACCGGTTCTTTTATGAAGAAGGATATTGACCACAAGTGGAATTTATTGGAAAGAATCAAACGTAACTCTGAAGATTGGGAGCTGGAGGAAGGTAAGGAGTCAGGTATGAATTTCCAGTTTGATTGCGTTAAATCTTTTGTTGAGACAAACACTTATAGAGATTTTAGCGCTAAGTATGGACTTGACTCTCAGATAGTAGCTTCTCTATGTGAATCTTTTGCTGCTCATGTTGATCTTCCCAAAGAGAAGTGGTTTAAGTATCATCCTCCTGTAGAAAGCAACATAGTCAAAACCAATCTAGTTGAGGAGAAAGTTATCGCTTTTAGTGATCCTGTTGTTCCTTGTGCCTACACTGAGAAACCACCATACCCTGCTAGGATAAAGGATTATTCTAAAGCTCCAACTGTGATACGTAGGGGTTACATTAGACCACTTGCACCCCCTGAGGAGATTATAGTTGAACCTAGTGTTGCTATTATCAAAGATCTCTTAGCCGAAGACATAGACGGGCATGTTATCAAATTCTGTGAGGACTCCGCTAGAATTGCTAAACCTCACGCGAAAGACAAATACGGACCTATAGTTGGCCTGCCCGTTGTTTTTGTCAAGATAGGAGATCACTGTTACCATGGCTTATGTGATATGGGAGCTAGTGTTAGTGCAATACCCCGTTCCCTATATGATGAAATCAAAGATGAGATTGCACCTGCTGAGTTAGAACCCATTGATGTCACTATTACGCTAGCTAATAGAGACACTATCTGCCCTCTGGGAATTGTGAGAGACGTAGAGGTCCCGTGTGGTAAGACGAAGTATCCTACTGATTTCCTCGTCCTTGGTACTGCACAAGATAGCTTTTGTACCATCATATTCGGTAGACCATTTCTCAACATTGTTAATGCTCACATTGATTGCATTAAGAAGACTGTCACTATTAGTTTCGAGGGTGTGTCATGAATTTAACTTCTCCAAGTTTGGAAGACAACCCCGTGAAAAAGAGTCGTCTGGTAGGGATGAAATCATTGCTCTTGCCTCTATTGCCGTACCTCCTACGGATCCTTTAGAGCAATATCTGCTTGAGCATGAAAATGATATGCATATGGAGGAAAGAGATGAGATAGATAAAATTGTCTTAGAACAATATCCTATTCTCAAGAATAATCTGCCTGTTGAACTGCTTGGGGATCCTGCCCCACCAAAGGGTTATCCTGTGCTCGAGCTTAAACAGTTGCCTGATACTCTTAAGTATGCCTATCTTGATGAGAAGGAGATATATCTTGTTATTATTAGTGTTGTCCTCTCAGAGCACGAAGAGAAGAAGTTACTAAAAACTTTGAGGAAGCACCGTGCTACTATTGGATATACTCTTGATGAGCTTAAGGGTATTAGTCCACTCTATGTCAGCACAAGATTAAAACCGATCTTGATTCTGAACCAGTTGATGATCATCAAAGGAGATTAAATCCTAAGATGAAAGAGGTCGTTAGAAAAGAGATATTAAAGCTTCTGGAAGCAGGAATCATTTATCCTGTTGCTCATAGTGATTGGGTAAGTCCAGTACATTGCGTACCTAAGAAGGGAGGTATCACCGTCGTTCCTAATGATAAGAATGAACTAATCCCACAAAGGATTATTACTGGCTATAGGATGGTGACAGACTTTCGGAAACTGAGCAAGGCAACCAGGAAAGATCATTATCCTTTGTCGTTTATCGACCAAATGCTAGAAAGGCTATCCAAACACACACACTTCTGTTTTCTAGACGGTTATTCAGGTTTCTCGCAAATACCTGTTGCACAATCTGATCAGGAGAAAACCACTTTCACCTGCCCCTTCGGTACCTTTGCTTATAAACGTATGCCTTTTTTGCTTATGCAATGCACCTGCCACCTTTCAAAGATGTATGATGGCTATATTCTCTGACTTCTGTGAAAAGATTATCGAGGTTTTCATGGATGACTTCTCCGTTTACGGGTCTTCCTTTGATGATTGCCTCACCAACCTTGATTGAGTCTTACAGAGATGCAAAGATACCAACCTCGTCTTGAATTGGGAGAAGTGCCACTTTATGGTTAATGAAGGCATTGTCTTAGGACACAAAATATCTGAAAGAGGCATTGAAGTTGATAAGGCTAAGGTTGATGCAATTGAGAAAATGCCTTGCCCCACAGATATCAGAGGTATACGAAGTTTCCTAGGTCATGCTGGTTTCTATAGAAGGTTCATTAAAGACTTCTCTAAGATTTCTAGGCCTCTTACCAACCTCTTGCAGAAGGATGTTCCGTTTTTTTATGAGGATTGTGAGGAAGCTTTCGAAATACTTAAGAAGGCTTTGATAACCGCACCTCTCGTTCAACCACCTGACTCGAACTTGCCCTTTGAAATCATGTGCGATGCTAGTGATTATGTTGTTGGTGATGTTCTAGGACAAAGAGTTGACAAGAAGTTGAATGTCATTCACTATGCTAGTAAAACTCTAGGCAGTGCCCAAAGAAACTATGCCACTACAGAAAAGGAGTTTTTAGCAGTCGTATTTGCATGTGAAAAGTTCAGATCTTATATAGTTGACTCTAAAGTCACTATTCACTCTGATCATGCTGTTATTAAGTACCTTATGGAGAAAAAGGACGCTAAGCCTAGGCTAATCAGATGGGTTCTCCTGCTATAGGAATTTGATTTGCAGGTTGTTGACCGAAAGGGTGTTGATCACCCTGTAGCAGATAAATTGTCCAGGCTAGAGAATGTCCTTGATGACCCACGACCTATTGATGACAGCTTTCCTGATGAGCAACTAAATGTCATCCACACTTCACACAGTGCACCGTGGTATGCCGATTACGCAAACTATATCGTAGCCAAATACATACCACCCAGTTTCACCTATCAGCAAAAGAAGAAATTCTTCTTTGATTTGAGACACTACTTTTGGGATGATCCTCACCTTTATAAGGAAGGAGTAGATGGTGTTATTAGACGTTGTGTGCCTGAACATGAAAAGGGACAGATCTTGCAGAAGTGTCATTCCGAAGCCTACGAAGGACACCATGCTGGAGATAGAACTACTCATAAGGTATTGCAATCAGGTTTCTATTGGCCCACTCTCTTCAAGGATGCCCGTAAGTTTGTCTTGTCTTGTGATGAATGCCAAAGAATAGGGAATATCAGTAAGCGTCAGGAAATGCCTATGAACTATTCACTTGTCATTGAACCATTTGATGTCTGGGGCTTTGATTATATGGGACCCTTCCCGAGTTCCAATGGGTATACTCACATCTTAGTTGTTGTGGATTACGTCACTAAGTGGGTAGAAGCTATCCCCACTAAAATGTTGATCACCACACCAATATTAAGATGCTTAAAGAAGTCATTTTCCCAAGATTTGGAGTCCCTAGATACCTGATGACTGATGGCGGTTCACACTTCATTCATGGTGTTTTCCGCAATATGCTCGCTAAGTATGATGTCAACCATAGAGTTGCATATCCTTATCATCCTCAGTCTAGTGGTCAAGTGGAGTTGAGTAATAGGGAGATCAAATTGATCCTACAAAATACTGTCAATAGATCTCGAAAGAATTGGTCTAGCAAACTTGACGATGCACTATGGGCTTATAGGACTGCTTATAAGAATCCCATGGGCATGTCGCCATATAAAATGTTTTACGGTAAGGCCTGTCATTTACCTCTTGAGCTGGAACACAAATCTTATTGGGCAATCAAAGAGCTCAACTTCGATTTCAAACTTGCCGATGAGAAGCGGTTGTTTGATATCAGCTCATTAGATGAATGGAGGGCTCAGGCATATGAAAATGCCAAGTTGTTCAAGGAAAAGGTTAAGAGATGGCACGACAAAGGAATACAAAAACGAGACTTCAATGTAGGTGACTATGTCCTACTATACAATTCTCGTTTAAGATTCTTCGCTGGCAAGCTCCTCTCTAAATGGGAAGGTCCCTACATTGTCGAGGAAGTATATCGTTCCGGTGCCATCAAAATCAATAACACGGAAGGAAATTTTCCTAGAGTGGTAACTGGGCAAAGAATCAAGCATTATATCTCCGTTACTCCCATAAATATTGAGACCAATATCATCAATGTCATAACTCCACAGGAGTACATAAGGGATGTTTATCAGCCTGTTTCAGACCCTGAAAACGAAGAGGTATCTGTTTCGGTAAGTAATTGGACTCCGAAACTTTTCCAATAGGAAATTTCCTCCGTTGTGGAATTTTTGGAAAATTAGAAAAATAAAAAGCAGTCCGGAGGGCGCACCAGGCGGCCACAAGCTTGGTAGCCGCCACCTACCCCCCTGGCGGTGGCTAGAGGGCTTGTGGGCACCTCGTGTGCCTCCCGGGCTCCGTTTTCTTGCGGAGCACTCCTTCTGGTCCAGAAAAAACCATTATATATATGCCTGAGGGTTTTGATCTCTTTATCGCGCAGTTTTCCTCTGTTTTCGTTTCAAGCCTGTTTGTGTGGCAGATCTAGATCATCATGACTTCCCCAAATGCTCCTAAGGACAAGATCTTCGAGAAGGTCATCAATCCCTACCTCACGGAAGTACTGAAACACCCTCAATCTATCAAGATGAGCGAGGGGATGTTGCACATCCGTGATGTTCAGGGGCCTAAGAAGACTGGCAGCGTGGAGACGAGGCTCGAAGCAATGGAGCAACAAGTCTTCAAGTGCCAAGGGATGGTGGAGCGTGGACTTAGCGCCAACCACATGATGATCACGGAGTTCACCAGCAAGCACAAGATGGATGCCATTGACATTGGGAAGCACCTCTCCAGGCTCTATGACAGGGTTGATCAACTTCAGGGCCAGATCTATGACCTGCAGAACCAAAACTTTGAGTATGAGTATAGATTTAAATCAATAAGGTTGGGTGCAGATTTGAGGATTCGGACGACTCGTTCATCCTGCCATGAAGGAGCACCTATGCCTTGGAAGAGGGAGGATCAGACCACTCCAACAACACCACCACCATCACCACCAAAGGAAGACAACTAAGCATTGGTATGGGCAATTCCCTTGGCTTCTGCCAAGCTTGGGGGAGTTGCCCTGGTATCGTATCACCTTTATATCTTTTGCTTTTACCTTTGTTTTAGTTCTTTCCTTTACAGTTCGTATTTCTTCTCTTAGTGGAATAAGTCTTTAGTGTTTAGTTTGAGTCTTTTGCTTTTGTCTCTCCCCCGTTGTATTCGAGCTTGCGAGCTATATAATAAAGAGTATCTTAGTCAAGGGCTTTGCTTTGTGTCGTGATCAAAAGTATGAAAAGAAAGATAGCATGAAAGATCATGAGATGATCTTATGGAAAGTGATAGCTTCACATATGACACGTATGATGATTAAAACTTGTGGAGAATAAATCAACATAGACCTCAGCCATTGTTGCAATTAATAAGAAGTAATAAGGAAAGAGAGGTTCACATATAAATATATCATCTTAGACACTTCTTACAATTGTGAGCACTCACCAAACTATTACATGCTTAGGAGTAGATGTTGGACAAGGAAGACAACATAATGAATTGTGTTTGCTTGGTTCCAAACAATGTTATATGAGTAGAAATCCCTTAGCATGTGACGATCGCTTCCACCTCATATTAGCCAAAACTCCCGCACCAAGTAGAGATACTACTTGTGCATCCATAAACGTTCAACCCAGTTTTGCCATGAGAGTCCACCATACCTACCTTTGGATTTAATAAGATCCTTCAAGTAAGTTGTCATCGGTGCAAGCAATAAAAATTTCTCTCTAATATGTATGATCTATTAGTGTGTGGAAAATAAGCTTTGTACGACCCTGTGATGAAGAATACATAAAAGCGATAGACTGCATAATAAAGTTCTTTATCACAGGAGGCAATATAAAGTGGCGTTCCTCCGCACTAAGAGGACACGCATTCAAACCTCAAAAGCGCATGACAACCTCTGCTTCCCTCTGCGAAGGGCCTATCTTGTACCTTTACTTTTTGCCCTTGTAAGAGCCATGGTGATCTTCACCAATTCCCTATTTTTTCCTTTGTCTTGGCTACCGTCACATGCTTGGGAAAGATCTATATTCATATATCAACTTGGAGTTGAGTACTTATGCTTTATTATTGTTGACTTTACCCTTGAGGTAAATGGTTGGGAGGCAAAACTATAAGCCATTATCTTCCTCAGTGTCCAGCTGAAACTTTGATACCATGAGTACCACGTGAGTTGTAACAATTGTGGAAAATAAAAGAGATGATTGAGTATGTGGGTTTGCCTTACAAGCTCTTATTTGACTCTTTCTGATGTTATGATAAATTGCAATTGCTTCAATGACTTTGGACTGTTGTTGGTTACTTCTCGGTAAGGTTTTTTGCTTCATACTTTGCTTTCTGAAGGAATATACTTTCCCATAAGAATCTTTATGATGTATTGTTGTTCTATGTGTGATCATGATGCCCTCATGTCCGTATTATGTTTTATCGACACCTTCGTCCCCAAACATGTGGACATGTTTATGGAACTTGGTTTTCGCTGGAGGACAAGCGAGGTCTAAGCTTGGGGGAGTTGATTCGTCCATTTTGCATCATGCTTACATGTTGATATTTATCGCTTTATGAGCTGTTATATTACTTTGTGGTACCATATTTATGCCTTTTCTCTCTTATTTTGCAAGGTTTATTTGAAGAGGGAGAATTCAGGCAGCTGGAATTCTTGACTGGAAAAGGAGCAAATCTGAGTCCCCTATTCTACACAACTCCAAATGCCCTGAAAATTTACGTGGATTTTTTTGGGAATATACAAAAAATACTGGGCGAAAGAAGTACCAAAGGGGAGCTACCACGGCCCCACAAGCCTGGTAGCCGCCACCCCCCTGGTGGCGGCTACAGGTCTTGTGGGCTCCCTGACGGCCCACTGGCCCCCCTCTTTTGCTATATGAAGGGTTTCGTTCCAGAAAAAATCAATCGGGAGCTTTTTCGTGGTTTCGCCGCCGCCACGAGGCGGAACTTGAGCAGATCCAATCTAGAGCTCCGGCAGGACGATCTTGCTGGGGAAACTTCCCTCCCGAAGGGGGAAATCGTCGTCATCGTCATCACCAACACTCCTCTCGTCGGAGGAGAGGCATCTTCATCAACATCTTCATCAGCACCCTCTCCTCTCCAATCCCTAGTTCATCTCTTGTAACCAATCTTCGTCTCGCGACTCCGATTGGTACTTGTAAGGTTGCTAGTAGTGTTGATTACTCTTTGTAGTTGATGCTAGTTGGATCACATGGTGGAAGAGTTTATGTTCAGATCCTTGATCCTATTCATTACACCTCTGATCATGATTATGATTATGCTTTGTGAGTAGTTACTTTTGTTCCTGAGGACATGGGATAAGTCATGCTAAAAATAGTCATGTGAGTTTGGTATTCGTTCGGTATTTTGATATGATGTATGTTGTCTTTTCCTCTAGTGGTGTTATGTGAACGTCGACTACATAACACTTCACCATACTTGGGCCTAGAGGAAGGCATTGGGGAGTAGTAAGTAGATGATGGGTTGCGGGAGTGACAGAAGCTTAAACCCCACTCTATGCGTTTCTTCGTAAGGGGCTGATTTGGATCCACTAGTTTAATGCTATGGTTAGACGTTGTCTTGATTCTTCTTTCGTAGTTGCGGATGCTTGCGAGAGGGGTTAATCATAACTGGGATGCTTGTCCAAGTAAGGGGCAGTACTCAAGTGCCGGTCCACCCACATATCAAACTATCAAAGTAACGAACGCGAATCACATGAACATGATGAAACTAGCATGACAGAAATTCCCGTGTGTCCTCGCGAGCGTTTTTCCTCCTATAAGACTTTGTTCAGGCTTGTCCCTTGCTACAAAAGGGATTGGGCCACTTGCTGCACCATTGCTACTACTTGTTACTTGTTACTTTTCACTTGCTACGTTTCACCTCGCTATATCATCACTTGTTACCGCTACTTTCAGTGCTTGCAGTTATTACCTTGCTGAAAACCGTTTATCGGAGCCTTCTGCTCCTCGTTGGGTTCGACACTCTTACTTATCGAAAGGACTATGATTGATCCCCTATACTTGTGGGTCATCACAAACCACATAAGCAAATGACATCTAGGTCTCACGGTAAACTCATATCAATGGCATAATCAACTAGCGAGCAAATAATAATAAGTCTCAAACGTCAACACTTCAATCAAAACAACATGCAGCAGTACGAACAGATGGTATCTCGCTAGCTCTTTGTGAGACCGCAAAACATAAATGCAGAGCACCTTCAAAGACCAAGGGCTGACTAAATATTGTAATTCATGGCAAAGAAGACCCAGTCACAGTCATACTCAACACAGTTAAAAGCAAAGCATAAAAATGACAGAGGTGCTCTCTAATTGGTGCTTTTGTAAGAGGAGGATGACTCAACAGGAACATAAATAGACAGGCCCTTCGCAGAGGGAAGCATTGATTTGCAGATATGCCAGAGCTCAAGCTTTGAAAACAGAGATAATAATTTTGGGTGGCATGCTTTCATTGTCAAGCAATGACTAAGAGTTCTCAACATATTCCACGCTACACATGCTATAGGCGGTTCCCAAACAGAAAAGTAAAGTTTTGACTCCCACACCACCAATCAATCACACTCCACGGCTAGCTGAATCCTCGGGTACCGTCCATACCAACATCAATCCTGGGGGAGTTTTGTTTGTAATTATCTTTTCGATTTGAGCATGGAACTGGGAATTCCAATTACCGGCCCCTTTCTCGTGAATGATAGTGAATAAACACATATCGAGGATAACACGCCTAGCATGGAAGATACCAATAGCCCCCTGTCACCACATGAGCGGTTCGGGCATGCAAAACAGATTATTTCTTGAAGGTTTAGAGAGTGGCACATGCAAATTTACTTGGAACGACACGTACATACCGCACATAGGTAGGTATGGTGGACTCATATGGAACACTTTGGGTTTAAGGAGGTGGATGCACAAGCAGTATTCCCGCTTTGTACAAGTGAATGCTAGCAAAAGACTGGGAAGCGACCAACTAGAGAGCGACAATAGTCATCAAAATGCATTGAGATTAACTAACATTTAGTGCAAGCATGAGTAGGACATAAATCACCATGAACATGAACATCATAGAGGCTATGTTGATTTTGCTTCAACTACATGCGTGAACATGCGCCAAGTCAAGCCACTTGAAACATTCAAAGGAGGATACCATCCTATCACGCTACATCATGGTCATCTCAACATTCATGTTGGCAACCAAGACAGACCATTATAAGCTCCTAGCTAAGTAAGCATGGCATAAGCAACTATGATCTCTAATTGTCACTGAAAACATGTTTCTCTCACAACAAAGCTGAATCAGGCATGATGAGCTAGTCTTCAGCGTCATGTAACGAATCTAATTGCATGGAGATACCACTCCAAAACGGAGCTAATTGCATGGAGATACCACTCTTCAGCGTCATGTAACGAATCAGTACCACAGTTCATGCATGTCATAGTTCAGTACCACATATCGGCCTAAACGTTACAAAACGTACTAACCTCCGTATAACTGTGTATCGACGTTATATCTGATAGCACGGGCCCATGTGTCGGGTCACACGTTGGCCAATCGGCGCGTGCTGGTGCGCTGATTTGGACGAGGCAAGCACTGTCGGTCTTAGTGCTCTTGGTCGGACCGAGCTGGACCCCCCGACCACTCCACTCTCTCCTCCTCGTCGAGCTCTCTCCCTCCCTCCTCCGACCACCGCGACCGACCCCACTTCCATAATCGTTGTGCCATGGTGTATGAGGACGAGAGCAGCAATGACTACCCCAGCATCCTGTACATCAGCTCCTCCTCTGACGGCATGTAGTACCAGGTGAGTTGCACAACTAGGCTTAGGGTTTGCATTCTTGGGCGATTTCTGATTTTATTTGGGGGATCCTTGGTTCATTTTGCTTCTTTAGGTCCCTACTAGCATTGATGATCAAGACTACACGGGCGTTGAGACAGCACCATGATACGTCTCCAACATATATATATATTGATTGTTCCATGATATTATATTATCATTCTTGGATGTTTTACAATCATTTTATAGTCATTTTATATCATTTTTTGGTACTAACCTATTGACACAGTGCGAGTTGTTGTTTTCTCCATGTTTTTTACATCACAGGAAATCAATACCAAACGGAGTCCAAATGCAGCGAAATGTTTTGTGGATTTTTTTGGGCCAGAAGACATCTGGTGGGCCAGGAACGCACCTGAGGGGACCTCCAATGGGAGCACAACCCACCAGAGCACGCCTAGGGGCCTAGGCACGCCCAGGTGGGTTGTGTCGTCCTCGTTGGCCTCACGTGTCGCCTCTTTGCTCTATAAATACCCCAATATTCGAGAAACCCTAAAGAGGGGGACGAAAATCAATTCTAGCCCCCGTAGAGTACACAGACACCAGATCCAATCTAGACACCATCACAGAGGGGTTCATCATGTCCATTGGTGCCTCTCCGATGATGCGTGAGTAGTTCTTTGTAGATCTACGGGTCTGTAGTTAGTAGCTAGATGGCTTCCCCTCTCTCTCTTGATTATCAATACAATGGTCTCTTGGAGATCCATATGATGTAAGTCTTTTTGCGGTGTGTTTGTTGGGATCCGATGAACTTTGAGTTTACGATCATATCTATGTGTTTATCCATGAAAGTTATTTGAGTCTTCTTTGATCTATTATATGTGTGGTTGATTATAGCTTCGTATTTCTTCTTCGATATTTGGATTTTGTTTGGCCAACTTGATCTATTTATCTTGCAATGGGAAGAGGTGCTTTCTGATGGGTTTGATCTTACGGTGCTTGATCCCAGTGACAGAAATGGAAATGACACGTATGTAGCATTGCTATTAAGGATAACAAGATGGGGTCTATTTCTACATAAATATATCTTGTCTACATCATGTCATCGTTCTTATTGCATTACTCTGTTTTTCCATGAACATCATTGGTTTGAGATTATCCCTCTACATCATGTCATCTTGCTTAAGGCGTTACTCTAAGATTATCCCTCTACATCATGTCATCTTGCTTAAGGCGTTACTCTGTTCGTCATGAACTCAATACACTAGATGCATGCTGGATAGCGGTCGATGTGTGGAGTAATAGTTGTAGATGCACGCACGAGTCGGTCTACTAATCTTGGATGTGATGCCTATATAATGATCATTGTCTAGATATCGTCATGATTATTTGAAGTTCTATCAATTGCCCAAGATTAATTGTTTTCCCACCGTTTTCTATTTTTCTCGAGAGAAGCCACTAGTGAAACCTATGACCCCGGGGTCTCTTTTCATCATATTTGCCTTTGTGATCTATTTTCCTTTGCTTTTATTTTTAGATCTATTAAACCAAAAATTTATTTGTTCCGCGATCTACTTATCTTATTTACCGCTTTTACCTCACGTTATTTGCCTATCTTGAGGCGCCTTACCCAAAAGGAATTTCTGACGCCATTGTCGGGGAAGATCAAGTCAAGATAGTCTCCCGCCAATGTGCCAATTTCTGGCGCCGTTGCCAGGGAGGGATTGACAACCCCTGTAACACGTCGGGTTGCGACCCCTTTAATACGTCGGGTTGCGAGTATTTGTTATTTGTGTGCAGGTATTGTTTACGTGGTGTGAGGAGGTTCTCGTACTGGTTCGGTAACCTTGGTCTCATCACTGAGGGAAATACCTACCGTCGCTATACTGCATCATCCCTTCCTCTTTGGGGAAATACCGACGTAGTTCTAACAGACATCACACCACTGGTTTCTTGCGAGCACCATGGTCTCGCAGCTGAGAGGCGCGTGGCCTTTGAAGGATTTGACACGGGCAGAAGGGTTTTATTGTGTGCTAATAGGGTCAGATGCTACACAATAGCTTTAGTTTTTGTACGTTGGCACATCATATGGTCATTTCTTACCATATCCATGTGATGATGTAGATTGTGGGATTGTTAAGTATGCAGCATGTGATTGTGTGCTTGTTTAGCCAGTTGGTGATGCCTTCCATGTATATTTAATTTGGAGAGTAGATGTTTATTTTATAACATGTCAACAGCCTGGGTTGCAGTGTAGATGTTCATTGTTTAATGTACCTGATTATTTAAATTCCAGCTAAATGATCGTTTACTTGGGCAACTCCCTTATGTTATGTTCATTCTTTAGTTGGGCAACTCATTGATTGTGTCTCATGATTACATTAAAATGTGTTCTTTACATTATAGGAAGCTGAGAACCGTGGTTTTGTTCAATGGGTTGGCCCAGAGTGGCCTCCTGCACCGCAGAATACTTTGTTGAAGCTATGTGAGATGTATGAAGAAAGCGGGAGTGGTAGGAGGAAGGATAACCTTGAGAGTTCACTCACTATTGACCATTTGACAGAGGAGAAAAATAAACTAGAGGGCAACTATCACAAATTGGTTCAAGATGTGCATGAAATATTCAATTCCCAAGAGGATAGGATGATGGATTTCACCTATTTGAATGATAGGATGAAGGTTGTTGAGGTTACCACCTCTGTTGTCTCTGATATGAAGACAAAGATGGAGAGATCTTCAAGCTGTAGGAGAAGTATAAAGTGCTCATGAATCTGTCGCAAGCTCAAGGCACTGTCATCCGGAACCTGAAGCTCAAACATTTTCAAGATAAAGAACAAGTGAGTGAAGCTAGTAAGAACAAGCAGTTGCAGGTTGATGAACTCAACAAGTCCGAGGAAAATCTCACACAGGAGAACTCAAAGTTGAAGCTACACATGGGTGATTTGAAGAAGGGACATGAGAAGCTCACTGTAGGCAAAGCTGAACTGAAGCTTCACATTGCTGATTTGCTAAGGTGAGAGGAGAGGATTAGGACATCTTAGCAGAATGAAGAAGTTGTAGAGCAAGAGCTAGATGAAGCATGCTTAGCTGAACTTTTGGGAAGTATGTTGTTGTTTAGAAGTAGTAAATGTGGACTATGATTGTGTACTTGTGACCTACTATGGTGTTGCTTCAAGCTATCTATTATGTAAGAATATACTATATTGAACTCTACTATGATGTGTAAGAATCTATTAAGTATATTGCTTGAAGCTATCTATTATGACCTATGTTACATGATGTGATGACTTATGTTGAACTCTACTATGATGTGTACTCATCACATATCTTAGTACACACATCAGAATTGGAAAAAAGCAGTAGGTTTCAAAAGCATCACATAACATAGATATTCACATAACTCAGTAGCCAACATCAGTAGGCTTCAAAAGAATACATAGTACCACGGTTCAAAACAATACAAGGAAGAATTCATTACACACATCACATAACCCACATAACTCATGTGTTTCCACTTGCAGTAAACTAAGCCATCCATCCAGTATGGTTTGTTGGGCCACCAGCAGAAGGAGGAGCACCAGAAGTTGATGCCCTTGGGGTACATAATGGTTTTTGGTAGCTTGCAGCATCAACTATTGCAGCTCGCTGTGATCTTGCAGCTGGTTGCTATGATCTTGTAGCTTGGGGCCATGATCTTGAAGGTGAGGGTTGTGAACTTCAAGCTGGGGGTTGTGATCTTGCAGGTGCCTTGCAAAAATCATAGTAGTTAGCGAGACATCATATTAAATAAAAATACATAAATACAAAAAATTAAACTAGAGAGTGTCAAGGGGATTACCACACGCATATTTTTCCTTATAGCCAACTATAGTTTCAAAGGTTTCTTGCAGTTGGTGTACCCATGCCCTTGGAGCCCACAATTACTGCATGTTATAGTGCTCATTCTAGAAGTGTCCTTTGGCTTCAGAACTTCAAACCTGCCCCTTGATCTCATGCCTCATGTCCATCATCCTCACTGTCAAATAGCAGCCCATGATCTTCTTCATCTTATGAAGGAATGAAATCGGGTTTCACCTCCTCTAAAACACTAGAGTCTGACCTAGTGGTGGGACCTCTCTTAACTTGTAGCTTATGTCTCTTCCTTGCAGGTTGTTGCATGGGTGGTTCTTCTGCTGCAACAACATTCACCTGCTCCTCCTCCTCCTCCTCCTCTTCAAACAAATCCTCAACCTCAGTGTCACCCTCATAATTTAAGTGTTGCTCTTCAAATTCATTATCTGAAGCTTCATCTTCATCTTCTGCATCGACAATCATGTGCTTCTCCATGCTAAAAGGGTTGTTATCACTATCATATGCAATGTCCTCATCACTACTCTTGTATTGTCCCTGCTGACCCTCTTCTTGAAACACAGCTTTCAGCTTCCCCTTGCTGACATTTCTACTCTCTTGTGTGCACATAACAGTATGTTGAGTAGGTTGCACTGTACTACTGCTACTGACCTGACTTAGAAAACTACACCATGATCATCAACAGTAAGAACACCAGGCTCACTGAGATCATAGACAACATGTGGTTGATATAAGACTGCAGCTAATTCATCTACTCTCTAATTGATGTTTCCCTCACTAACAAATTCTGAACTGACACGTGCAGTTGCCCTCACTAACAAATTTAGAACTTATGAGTCCTCATACTGCTTCTTCAGTTGTTGCAACTTGATATTTGTTTCAATAAGTTCTAGTCCATGCTCTATGTCAGCAAAGTAGAAGTATTCTTCATGTGGTACAGTTCATCATTGAAATACAATCCTAGTGTTGTCAACAATGCATAAATATTCAGAAATGTGACATCTGAGCTACAAATCTTCCTATCCAAATTATCCTTACATCCCATATAGCATCGTCTAACCTACAAGCCACGACAAAATTGATTTTATTTAGTGCTTTGATTTGAACCTAGTTGTGACGCCCTCGATTTAATTGTACACTAATCATACACGCAAATGCGTACGATCAAACTCAAGGACTCACGGGAAGATATCACAACACAACTCTAGACACAAATAAAACAAATACAAGCTTCATATTACAAGCCACGGGCCTCGAGGGCTAGAATACGAAAGCTCGATAAACACACGAGTCAAGGGAAGAAACAATATCTGAATACAGACATAAAACAAGGGGTGCCTTAGAGAAGTCTAGCACAAAAGATACAACGATCAAACGAGGCGAGGCCTCCTGCCTGGGAACCTCCTAACTACTCCTGGTCTTCAACGGCCTCCACGAAGATGTCACCATCGGGGTGGCACGCGTTGGCAGAAAACTCCATCTCTTGGGCTCCAACATCTGGTCGCAGGAACGGATCCAGGGGGCAAAGGGGGAGCAAAGAAATGGTGAGTACTCATCCAAAGTACTCGCAAGTCTTACATCAGAACTAAGCTAAGTATGCATCAGTATCAAAGAAGGGGGGGTTATATGTGGACTGACTGCAGCAATGCGAGAAAAGAGGGAGAAGGCCTAGTCCTATCGAAGACTAGCATCTTTAGGGTCTTGCAGCAATCTAGGGGAGTAGAGCAAGGTAACACAAATAATAGTCATATTGTTGCAGCAATATTAATATGAGGTCACGCCCAGAGATCCTCCCTCGACTCCGTGCGAGGAAGCAATCCCGGGGCAACTAAATCCAGTTAAGTAACAGTTGTAGTTGTATAAGATCAGGGCACAACTCCAAGTCGTCCTGTAACCGTGGACACGGCTATCCGAATAGTTAATTTTCATCCCTGCACGGGTGCACCAAGTTTCCCGTCATGCTCGATAACACTCTGGTCGGACACACTTTTCTGGGTCATGCCTGGCCTCGGAATATCGACACGTCGCAGCCCCACCTAAGCTCAGCAGAGAGGCCAGCCCGCCGGTCTAACTCCTAAGCACAAAGGGTTCGTGGGCCCACTTGCCCTCCGCGCTCCTGCACGATGCGTGGGCGACCGAGGTCAGTCCTAGCACCCCTTAATCACAAGTGCGATGCATCTTGGGACCACTTAGGCGCGCGCCCCTCTATTCCTGACATCTGAAAAGCGTCGGCTGACACCGCGACGTCGAGTACCCATAATTCTTCCCGCATAGCCGGTTAGGGCCAAAAGGTCTCCGACCAACCCAGATCAAATACCCAAATCCATTATCATTTTAATTATGCTCAAATACACAAACACGCGGGAATCCACCCGCCGAACATCTATTCATCAAAGATACCAGTAACATGGTCAAGTAACTATGTGATAGAAACATCAGGGAGAATTCGAGGTATCACCCTCGTTGGATTCCGAATGATGTATCTGTCAAGGTGGACCTAGAGGAATCACCCTCGAGGGTCCCACACTTGAGGGGTTGCATGACAGAGGCATCGTCGGGAATGGTGAAAGAGGAATCACCCTCGATAACCACGGCCGACCAGTTGTACTACAGAGATATCATCAGGAGTACTTCGCGAGGTGTCACCCTCGGTACTCGATAGTATCTCTATAGCGTCGCACAACTAAGGGGGGTGTAAATGATGTGCCGGGTCTGGCTCGTCGATCAGGGATCGAGACTTGAAAACAAAGCGGGCCAACTGGACTACGTGGTCAGAGGGGAAGACTGCTCCACCTATACTAAGCAGTTTGAAGATACAATACTGAAAGTAGCATTCATCAAAAATTAGGCTATGCATCGGATATAGGAGCTAACTACAAAAGTAGCAAAATTCTAATGCAAGCACGAGGAAGAAAGAATAGGCGATATAGGGATGATCAAGGGGGGGTTTGCTTGCCTTATTGCTCTGCGGCAAAGGGCTGGTCGGCAGGGTCATAGATGAACCCGGCAGCAGCGTCAGTCTCGGGGTCTACCGGTAAGAAGAGGGGGGAGAAACAATAAATAATAGCAACAGGTGCAATACTAAGCATAACATGGCAATATGCAGGCTAGGCATGAACTAACGAAGTAACATCCATCATAGACGGGTCGGGAAAATACCAAATGATATTTCCCGGGTGTGTGGCTACTACCGGTGAGACTAAAACGATGGAAAAGTTTCACGTTTGCTATGCTAGAGACGCGTGACACACGAATGGACCGCGTATCCGGGTTCGTCTCATTCTTCTCATCAACTTTCATGTTGAAAATATTTTGATTTGACTTGAGGTTTATTTTATATTAATTTTTAAAGTTTTATTAATATTTGGGAATTAAAAACAGATTTAATTAATTTAATTAAATGCAATTATGACATCAGCATGATTTCATGCTAACATCAGCAGTTGACTAGTCAACTAACTAGTGGGTCCTACGTGTCATTGACACAAATTATTAATTAATGTTAAATATAAATTAATTAGATTAACTTAGTGGGGACCCACGTGTCATACTCTAATAGGATAATTTAATTATCCTAATTAACAGATTAACTAATTAATCTATTTACTCATAATCATATATTAATTAATTACTTAATTAATTAATTAATTCACTAATTAATTTAAACTATTTATTAAATATTATTTTTATATATTATTTTCTTTTCTTTTCTTTTTACACAGGGTGTGGGGCCTCCCTCTGAGTGGGAGTGGGGGGTTGGCCCCACATGGCAATGGCTCAATGGCCACACACACACAAAACACACACACACATCTTTTGTACATAAATTTTATACACATACACACCTTTTTTTACATACATCCACACTTATACATACATATACACATTAATACATACGTATATGCATACATAATACATACATCCATCTAATACATGCATTTTTTATTTTATTTTCTAACTCTCATCCCCAACCCCCTGTTCCTCTCTCTGTCAACACAAAGACACATGCAATCTCCATCTCCTCATATGGGAATTCATCGGCGCCGGAACGAGACGATAGTTGCCGGAACGGAACCGGGGCGGGGAAAGGAAGGAAGGGGTGGCCGGAGCCGCGGTGTCTCACCACCGTTGACGGGGAAGCAGAGGCTCGGTGTAGAGGTAGACCAGCGGGGAGGAGGTTGAGGAGGAAGATGCCGGCGTATCTGGCGTGGCGGAGCCTGGGACGGTGCGGGGCTGTCCCGGGGCATGGTGGCATCGGCCCTTGCTAGGCCGGAGGTGGTCGAAGCGGCTGCCCGGCGACAAAGTGCAACGGCGCGGCCCGTGGGAGGAGGCCGGTGGGGGGCTCTGTTGCGACCCCGAGACGGCACACGGCGAAAGGTGGCCCTGACACGAACGCAGGGGGGCGCCGGGGGCGGTCGCTGGGGATACGATCGGGAGGGAGTGGAGCTCCGGTCGCCAGGGGGAGAAGCGACGGGAGAGATGGGGGTACGGGGAACAGGAGGAGGCGGTGCGTGAGGGAGAGAGGCGCGGGGGAAGGAGAGGCCGTCGGGGATGAGAGCCAGGGAGGCTCGAACGACAGTGAGGCGGTGGGAAGCGAGCGCCAGGAGGAGGCTCGGTCTCCTGGGGTGGGAGTCAGGGCGATGGGATCGGGGCGCTGTGGCGCTCGCGTGAGGAGCAGGGGGGCGACGGGAGAGGGAGAGACGATGGGGTACGGGGCGACGGGATCGGGACAAGGGTGGGGTAGGTGGCGACGGGAGGGTTGGTGGGGTGACGAGGGAGCCTCTCGTCGCTTCTCGCGGTGCGGCAGGGAACGGGAGAGTGGCTCGCTCGGCGCTAGGGTTCCCCTTGGGGGTCTTATACCCCCAGGTGGGTGGGCCGAATGTGGGGTGGCCGGTTGTGCCACTTTGGCCGAGTTGGGCCACGGGATTTTTTTTAATTACTTTCTTTTATTTTATTTATTTCTTTATATAGCTTCTCTTTTAAATATATAGGGATTATAATAAATTTCAAAAATGTCCGATTCACTTTTATAATTCATTAGGGAATTTTTGTAACTCCCCCGACATTTTTATTTTAACATTATAAAACTTCTCTCGTTTGACTTTATTTTTAAATTTCGAATTTGACTCAGTTTCGAACAAACGCGAGAACAACGATAGTAATCACCGTGACGTGGCACCATTAGAGTGGGATCACTATAGCTCAATTACATTCAACACTTTAGCAAAATCTGAGGATGTCACAACTCTCCCCTACTAACAAGAATTCTCGTGCCAAGAATTAAGAGGTAGAAGGAAAAAGCTCGGGGTATTCATCACGAAGATGAACCTCGCGTTCCCAAGTGGCTTCATCTTCAGAATGATTTGACTACTGCACTTTAAGGAACTCGTTGACCTTGCAACGAGTCTGACGTTCAGCCTGTTTGAGAATGCGGACCGGATGTTCCTTATAAGAGAGGACTTCGTGCGGCTCAAGCATATCATGATCACTGCTCGAGTAGGATCTTTGAAGCAGCGGTGGAGCTGAGACACATGGAAGACATCGTGAACCTGAGAAAGGTTCGTCGGCAGTTCCAATTGATAAGCCACTCTTCCACGCCTTTCGAGAACAATGAAAGGACCAATATAGCGAGGAGCTAGCTTGCCCTTGATCCCAAAACGGTGTGCACCTCTCATTGGTGTAACACGAAGATAAGCCTTTTCGCCAGGTTGATAGACCATATCTTGACGATGACGGTCATACTGACTCTTCTGACGAGACTGAGCGGCCTTCGGATTCTCATGAATAATGCGGACTTGATCTTCGACATGTTGGAAATCATACGGACCGAAGAGTGATCGGTCCATTGAAAGGTGGATCGAGAATTTCGTACGAAGCCAAGTGTAAAGGATACTTTGGAGCCAAAGGTGTACATGAGAGTCAGGTCTCAATCCTGTGGAACTTTCGGTTATGGGTCCACCATGTGGGCCGGGAGTAGGTAGAGGGGTGACATATTATACGGTCTTGGTAGCAAGAAATGTTAGAGGATAACCTGTCAATTATGTTGGTAACAACGTTGGTACCAAGGGCGGGGGACGAATAAAACCATTTTCTTGCTCGTTGAAATGAGGCGGACCAATAAGCAAGGCTCTCGTCCACCGGTGGTTACCGGAATGTTATCCACAATAGTAACAGGGTTTTACTAACAGAGTTGTATACCGAGATTTTTTTTACCTAAGTAGGGAATTAACACTGCTTAGATAAGTTATGCCACAAGAAAAGTCAAACAGACCAATAGGAAGGAAAAGATGTTCACACACACAGGTATTAATGTATACCATTCCCGAGGAAAACATAGAGTATGGTATACATGATAGGTCATCAAGTACATAACCGTTTATACAAACAGGCAAGAAGAATCATGATGTTTACCCATACCATATGGTTTGGATATTGATGAGGAACAATTTACCATTGCGCTTCCAATGTTCCTGTTGAAATTTGAAGTACCACATCCGTGTTTCGGGGTAGTATCGACATAGTCACCATGTAAAGGGTGGAATTTGCGGTACACAAAGGTATCATCAAAGTTAACTTATAAAATAAGTCATATGGTTTCCGCATGGAATATGGCGAATCTTACATATGGAAGAATTTATAACAATAGGTCCTTCGGCCCGGTGTGTTGGAAAGACAGCATCGTAGTCGTTTACTTAAAGACCAAAGTTATAATGATTGGGAAATGTTCCAACCAACATATCTGCCCAAGATTCAGTTCTGATTGGTGTAAGGACACCTCAGACTCAAGATGCCTGAGAAGAAAAATGAAGATGCAAGATTCTCATGATATGCGCTACACAAGAAATTCTTGAATCATGAGTTCGATTGTAAGACATATGAACACCATGTCAAGACATATGTGCCCACGTGAAATTCTTATGTCAAATCGCAACTGAGTTCTCATTTGGGAACCATCATCCAGGATATCAAGGTTCCATGTGTAAGTCTCGGCTAGTTCTTAGGAAGGAACTTCTTTTCCTTGATTAAATCAGTCAGTGGCTTGGGGAGCTAAGACAAATTAGATGGAGTGAAGATAGCAATTCTTCGAAACATATAACACTTTGCACATGCGTGAATGACTTGGGAAGATCCTAGAGGAAGCAAAACAAACCTGTCACATAATCACAATGGCGAGAATGCACATAAACTTCAGGGAAACATTTCTGGTATCAAGCACTTTCTTCATGAGCTAGGCACAAGGATAATGCTTTCAAGAGCTTCATCGCCGAACATGGAGAAGTTGAGGGTGTGGTTGATGGGCTCAACAACAATCCCCCATGGTTTTTCCAGGGTTGAACTTCCAAAATTTCTAATATCAAGGAGATAGCATTTGTCAAATCAAATGGTATAATGTCGTATGCTCGAGGGAACAACAACAATTAAACATTGGTCGAAGGGTGTACATGGAAATACGGGCGGAGTAGCACAACCAATGTCAAAAATGATGAGTCAACACCCAACACACTAAGAATGAAACAATAAGTTGTTAACCTCAAGGCAATAGGGTTTCGAGAAGTATCGGGATCACACATCAGAGTTCACTTGTTGGTATTCCGGTTTGAAACAACACGGAACCAAGAATGAATGGTGATGGCGAGAAGTATTACTATATCAAGAATTCTTAAGACGTGTGCACTTCTCACAACATTCTTGACATAAAATATAGTAATACTCCAAGGTAGAAGGTGACATAAGCTTAATAGCAAGGAACTTAAGGGACAACACAAAACATGAACACATTTGTGTTGGAGGGAAGGCAAACAAGGATGTCGATGATAATTCAAATCATCGAGGGGCAAGGATGGTATTTCTCATCATACATTCGATTGATACCCTGTAAGAGCTCAGAATGTTGATGGTGATCACGACACATTTGTCAAGAAACTTCATGAAGATGTAATCGATCAGCGATGACATCAAGCAAAGGAATGGTGAAGCTAAAGGTTGACGGAAACACAACTAAGATTGCTAGCTCAGAATCAAAATTTCCTTTCAAAACAACCAATATGATGTGGTAAGCTTGATGTGAGCTTAACGCACAGTTGTAAATGTGTTCCAGGGGTCAAGGGTATAAATAGCATGGTCGACCTCCAACATGACGATGATGATGTAGCTTAACAGCTTGGAATGACATGATCGAGTACAAACTAGTAAACAAGGAAGATTACTAAAAGTTGTTGAATCGCAATGTGTACTCGATTCAGTTATCGATGTGCTCGCGTGTCCAGCAACTCAAACACGAGGAAACTAGAACTAATGAAAATAGCATAGTTGATGAGGAGCTCACAAGAAGTTACATAGCTCCGTGATATCCTCGAGCTACAAGGGATAATACTCGGAGGCAGATCAACATTAAGGCTTGGACCGATGTATTGATCTGAAGAAGACAAGTACTTTAACTCGTCTGAGAATGAAATCAAGGTAGGACAACATGGTCGGAACCACGATTGCAACGGACAAGATCACAGATACCAGATCAAACCACACAATGAATGATTATCGATATGAGAAGCTTCTATGACAGATCAACGTCGTCTCCATGGGCATGAACACAAAGTTCAAGGATGACTCCCACTTCATCAATGCATCACCTTCCATTTACTCCTTGCCTTTGATCAGGTTGTAGCGTTGAAAGAATATCCGACAAAACACCAGAATAGTAAGACTCATGAAAACTCTTTGAACCATATTGCTTTAGGAAGGCATAGGTTCAACCCATCGGGGCATCTTAGGAACATATACCACAAACTGCAAGACTAGTTAGTACATGCTTGACAACAGAGCATGGCCGACAAAGGCACATGATACAACTCATCAGAAGGAGAAGACACAATTTACCAATGGTATTATGCATAAGGGGAACAATTCCACAAGAAATTTGGACGTAAGGGATGCCGTCGGATAATAACCCAACAATGGGTCTGGCAGTACCACAAAGGACCCGATGTGAGTATCGGTACTCAATTAGAGGGAGATAGGATGCAATGAATCGGGTTATAGAACATCTGAAGAATACTGATACTTAATTACCAAAGGAATTAGGATTTCCAAGTTGGTGTATCATAATCAGATGCTTCGATCAAATACAGGTAAGCTGAATGGACTTAGCTGGTCAACCAACCAAAGTTGATTCATCGAGAACCAGCTCCGTCTAGAAGGTCGACTGAGCCGGAAAGATAACTTATGAGTATCAACAGATGATCGTGCGCATTCACACAAAGGTAGAATCAATAAGATCACAGGAAAATCATGAAGGATTTTAATGAATGCTGCTAGACATATGGATTTAACCATAACAAAAGTAGGTGATAAAGGTCAAAAGCAATAGGTTACTCGGGATTCCGAAAGATCGAATAGTAATTAGAAGAACGTTCGAAACCCATGACAACTAATGACGGACGAATCCCCGATCAGATAATTCGTTGCCTCTCGTAAAACAAGAGCAATTTGAAAAGAAAGTATGGATGACATTTGTATGTAGTCATCCATAGTGGTTGACGGAGGAAGGGAAATCGCAAGAGCGATGGGCACAAGTTCTCGAGACAAAACACCGGACAGTATCATCGGAGTCTTCTGACGGATCAAGCCCTCGTCTGGAATAGAGGGATCTCCGGGAGGAAGTATTTACGAGAACTATAGTTAGAGTTAGTAAAATCTTTAATCCAAAAGAGAAGAGAGAATAGAGACCAGAGTATAGGAAAGGAGTAAAAGATACTAATACCACCCAATTGAGATGTGGGCCCGTAAGCGACAACATCAGTGTTAGTAAAGTTTTTCAAACACTAGACTCAACTTTGGCCAAGGAGTTGGAAAGGGGGCTACCTACAGGCAGTTGGCTTTGATACCAACTTGTGACGCCCTCGGTTTAATCGTACGTTAATCATACACGCAAATGCGTACGATCAAACTCAAGGACTCACGGGAAGATATGACAACACAACTCTAGACACAAATAAAACAAATACAGGCTTCATATTACAAGCCAGGGCCTCGAGGGCTAGAATACGGAAGCTCGATAAACACACGAGTCAGCGGAAGCAACAATATCTGACTACACACATAAAACATGGGGTGCCTTAGAGAAGGCTAGCATAAAAGATACAACGATCGAACGAGGCGAGGCCTCCTGCTTGGGAACCTCCTAACTACTCCTGGTCTTCAACGGTCTCCACGAAGAAGTCACCATCGGGGTGGCAAACGTCGGCAGGAAAATCCATCTTGTCGGCTCCATCATCTGGTCGCAGCAACGGATCAAGGGGGCAAAGAGGGAGCAAAGCAACGGTGAGTACTCATCCAAAGTACTCGCAAGTCTTACATCAGAACTAAGCTAAGTACGCATCAGTATCAAAGAAGGGGGGTTATATGTGGATTGACTGCAGCAATGCGAGAAAAGAGGGAGAAGGCCTAGTCCTATCAAAGACTTGCATCTTCAGGTTCTTGCAGCAATAGACGAGAGTAGAGCAAGGTAACATAAATAATAGTCATATTGTTGCAGCAATATTAATATGAGGTCACGCCGAGAGATCCTCCCTCGACTCCCTCCGAGGAAGCAATCCCGGGGCAACTAAATCCAGTTAAGTAACAGTTGTAGTTGTATAAGATCAGGGCACAAGAGCAATTCGTCCTGTAACCATGGACACGACTATCCAAATAGTTAATTTTCATCTCTGCCGGGGTGCACCAAGTTTCCCGTCACTCTCGATAACACTCTCGCCGGACACACTTTTCTGGGTCATGCCCGGCCTCGGAATATCGACACATCACAGCCCCACCTAAGCTCAGCAGAGAGGTCAGCCTGCTGGTCTAACTCCTAAGCACAAAGGGTGCGTGGACCCACTTGCCCTCCACGCTCGTACATGATGCGTGGGCGGCCAAGGTCAGTCCTAGCACCCCTTAATCACAAGTGTGATGCATCTCGGGACCACTCGTGCGCGCACCCCTCTATTGCTGACATCTGAAAAGCTTCGGCTGACACCGCGACGTCGAGTACCCATAATTCTTCCCGCGTAGCCGGTTAGTGCGAAAAGATATCCGACCAACCTAGATCAAATACCCAAATCCATTATCATTTTAATTATGCTCAATGACACAAACACATGGGAATCCACCCGCCTAACATCTATTCATCAAAGATCCCAGTAACATGGTCAAGTAACTGTGTGGTAGAAACATCAGGGGGAATTCGAGGTATCACCCTCGTTGGATTCCGAATGATGTATCCGTCAAGGTGGACCTAGAGGAATCACCGTCGAGGGTCCCACACTTGAGGGGTTGCATGACAGAGGCATCGTCGGGAATGGTGAAAGAGGAATCACCCTCGATAACCACGGCCGACCAGTTGTACTACAGAGATATCATCAAGACTACTTCGCGAGGTGTCACCCTTGGTACCCGATAGTATCTCTGTAGCGTCGCACAACTAAGGGGGCTGTAAATGATGTGCCGGGTCTGGCTCATTGATCAGGTATCGAGACTTGAAAACAAAGCGGGGCAACTAGACTATGGGGTCAGAGGGGAAGACTGCTCCACCTATACTAAACAGTTTAAAGATACAGAACTGAAAGTAGCAGTTCATCAAAAATTAGGCTATGCATGAGATATAGGAGCTAACTACAATAGTAGCAAAATTCTAATGCAAGTATGAGGAAGAAAGAATAGGCGATATAGGGATGATCAAGGGGGGGGGGGTTGCTTGCCTTGTTGCTCTGCCACAAAGGGCTGGTCGACTGGGTCGTAGATGAACCCGGTAGCAGCGTCAGTCTCGGGGTCTACCGGTAAGAAGAGGAGGGAGAAACAATAAATAACAGGAACAGGTGCAACACTAAGCATGACATGGCAATATGAAGGCTAGGCATAAACTAACGCAGTAACATCCGTCATAGACGGGTTGGGAAAATACCAGATGATATTTCCCAGGTCTTTGGCTACTACCGGTCAAACTGAAAACGATGGAAAAGTTTCACCTTTACTATGCTAGGGACGCGTGACACACGAATGGACCACGTATCCGGGTTCATCTCGTTCTGCTAATCAACTCTCATGTTGAAAATATTTTGATCTCACTTACGGTTTATTTTATATGAATTTTTAAAGTTTTATTAATATTTAGGAATTAAAAACAGATTTAATTAATTTAATTAAATGTGATTATGACATCAGCATGATATCATGCTAACATCACGAGTTGACTCGTCAATTGGCCAGTGGGTCCTACGTGTCATTGACACAAATTATTAATTAAGGTTAAATATTAATTAATCAGATTAATTTAGTGGGGGACCCACGTGTCATACTCTAATAGAATAATTATTTAATTATCCTAATTAACAGATTATCTAATTAATCTAATTACTCATAATCATATATTAACTAATTAATTAATTCACTAATTAATTTAAACTATTTATTAAATACATATATTTTTTTTATTTTTTCTTTTTTTACATAGGGTGTGGGGCCTCCTTGTCAGTGGGAATGCGGGGTTGGCCCCACATGGCAATGGCTCAATGGCCACACACACACACAAAACACACACACATCTTCTATACATAAATTTTATACACATACACACATTTTTTTAAATACATACACACTTATACATACATATACACATTAATACATACGTATATGCATACATAATACATACATGCATCTAATACATCCATTTTTATTTTCTTTTCGAACTCCCATCCCCAACCCCATGTTCCTCTCTCTGTCAATAGAGAGACACAGGCAATCTCCATCTCCTCATACGGGAATTCATCGGCGCCGGAACAAGACGATAGTTGAGGGAACGGAACTGAGGCAGGGAAAGGAAGGAAGGGGTGGCCGGAGCCGCGGTGCCTCACAACTGTTGATGGGGAAGCAGAGGCTCGGTGTAGAGGTAGACCGGCGGGGAGGAGGTTCAAGAGGAGGATGCCGACAGATCCGGCGTGGCGGAGTGATACATCCATTTTGCATCATGCTTTCATGTTGGTATTTATCGCTTTTTGGGCTATTATTACACTTCATGGTACAATACTTATGCCTTTTCTCTCTTATTTTGCAAGGTTTACATGAAGAGGGAGAATGCCGGCACTTGGAATTCTGGCCTGAAAAAGGAGCAACTTTGAGATACCTATTCTGCACAACTCCAAAAGCCATGAAAATCAACGGGGGCTTATTTTGGAATTTATAAAAAATGCTGGGCCGAAGAAGTACCTGAGGGGCGCCAGCAGGAAGCCACAAGCGTGCTAGGCGCGGCCTCCCCCCCTGGCCGCGCCTAGGGGGGCTTGTGGGCTCCCTCTTGGCCCTTTGGCCCCCTCTTTTGCTACAAGAAGGGTTTCATTCCAGAAAAAATCAGGAGGAGGCTTTTCGGAGGATTCGCCGCCGCCACGAGGCGGAACTTGAGCAGAACCAATCTAGAGCTCCGTAAGGACGATCCTGCCGGGGAAACTTCCCTCTCGGAGGGGGAAATCGTCGCCATCGTCATCACCAACACTCCTCTCATCGTAGGGGACTCATCACCATCAACATCTTCATCAGCACCATCTCATCTCCAAACCCTAGTTCATCTCTTGTAACCAATCTCCGTCTCACGACTCCGATTGGTACTTGTAAGGTTGCTAGTAGTGTTAATTACTCTTTGTAGTTGATGCTAGTTGGATTACTCGGTGGAAGATAATATGTTCAGATCCTTGACGCTACTCATTACCTCTCTGGTCATGAATATTATTATGCTTTGTGAGTAGTTACTTTTGTTCCTGAGGACATGGGATAAGTCTTAATATAAGTAGTCATGTGAATTTGGTATTCGTTCGATATTTTGATGTGTTGTATGTTGTCTCTCCTCTAGTGGTGTTATGTGAACGTCGACTACATAACACTTCACCATTATTTTTGCCTAGAGGAAGGCATTGGGAAGTAGTAAGTAGATGATGGGTTGCTAGAGTGAAAGAAGCTTAAACCCTAGTTTATGTGTTGCTTCGTAAGGGCCTGATTTGGATCCACTAGTTTAATGCTATGGTTAGACTTTTTTTTAATTCATCTTTCGTAGTTGCGGATGCTTGCGAGAGGGGTTAATCGTAAGTGGGATGCTTGTCCAAGTAAGGGCAGTACCCAAGCATTAGTCCACCCACATATCAAACTATCAAAGTAGCGAACGCGAATCATATGAACATGATGACAACTAGCTTGATAGAAATTCCCATGTGTCCTCGGGAGCGCTTTACCTCCTATAAGAGTTTTTCCAGGCTTGTCCCTTGTTACAAAAGGGATTGGGCCACTTTACTGCACCGTTGTTACTTTTGTTACTTGCTACTTGCTATGAATCATCTTGTCACACAACTACTTGTTACAGATAATTTCAGTGCTTGCAGAGAATACCTTGCTGAAAACCACTTGTCAGATCCTTCTGCTCCTCGTTGGGTTCGACACTCTTACTTATCGAAAGGACTATGATAGATCCCCTATACTTGTGGGTAATCAAGACTCTTTTCTGGCACCGTTGCCGGGGAGTGAAGCGCCTTTGCTAAGTGGAATTTGGTAAGGAAACATTTATATAGTGTGCTGAAATTTATTGTCACTTGTTACTATGGAAACTAATCCTTTGAGGGGCTTGTTCGGGGTATCTTCACCTCGAACGGAAGCACAAAGAGTTGCTCCTCAACCTTTTGCACCTACTGAAAATATTTGCTATGAATTTCCTTTGGGTATACTTGAGAAACTGTTGGCTAATCCTTTTACACGAGATGGAACATCACATCCAGACTTGCATCTAATCTATGTAGATGAAGTTTGTGATTTATTTAAGCTTGCAGGTTTGCCGGAGGATGAGGTCAAGAAGAAGGTATTTCCCTTATCTTTGAGGTATAAGGCGTTGACATGGTATAGGCTATGTGATGATACTGGATCATGGAACTACAATCGGTCGAAATTGGAATTTCATCAAAAGTTTTATCCTATGCATCTAGTACATCGTGATCGGAATTATATTTATAATTTTTGGCCTCGTGACAGAGAAAGCATCGCTCAAGCTTGGGGGAGGCTTAAATCAATGTTATATTCATGCCCCAACCATGAGCTCTCGAGAGAATTTATCATTCAGAACTTCTATGATCGGCTTTCTCATGATGATCGCACCATGCTTGACACTTCTTGTACCGGTTCTTTTATGAAGAGAGATATTGACTTCAGATGGAAGTTATTGGAAAGAATTAAATGCAACTGTGAAGATTGGGAGCTTGATGAAGGTAAGGAGTCAGGTATGAATTTTAAGTTTGATTGCATTAAATCCTTTGTTGAAACAAATACCTTTTGTGATTTTAGCGCTAAGTATGGACTTGACTCTGAGATAGTAGCTTCTTTGTGTGAATCATTTGCTGCTCATATTGATCTCCCCAAAGAGAAGTGGTTTAAATATCATCCTCCCTTAGAAGTCAATGTAGTTAAACCCAATCCAGTTGAAGAGAGAGTCATTGCCTATAACGATCCTATTGTTCCCAGTGCTTACATTGAGAAACCACCTTTCCCTGTTAGGATAAAGGATCATTCTAAAGCTTGAACTGTGATACGTAGGGGCTACATTAGAACACCTACACCCCCTGAGAAAATTAGAGTTGAACCTAGCATTGCTATTATCAAAGATCTCCTGTCCGACAATGTTGATGACTATGATATTCACTTCTGTGAAGATGCTGCTAGAATTTCTAAACCACATGCTAGAGACAAACATAAGCTTGTTGTTGGCACGCCTGTTGTATCTGTTAAGATAGGAGATCATTGTTATCATGGTTTATGTGACGTGGGTGCTAGTGTTAGTGCAATACCTCAATCCTTATATGATGAAATTAAAGACGAGATTGCACCGGCTGAGATAGAACCTATTGATGTCACTATTTAGCTTGCCAAAAGAGATATTATCTGCCCTGTGGGAATTGTTAGGGATGTTGAAGTCTTGTGTGGAAAAACGAAGTATCCTGCTGATTTCCTCGTTCTTGCTACCACACAAGATAGCTTTTGTCCCATCATATTTGGCAGACCCTTCCTCAAAACTGTCAATGCTCATATTGACTGTGAGAACCAAACTGTCACTGTTGGCTTTGAAGGTGTGTCACATGAGTTCAATTTCTCCAAGTTTGGTAGACAACCTCATGAAAAAGAGTTGCCTAGTAAGGATGAAATTATTGCCCTAGCTTCTATTGTCGTGCCTCCTACTGGTCCTTTAGAGAAATACTTGCTTGATCATGAAAACGATATGTATATGGATGAAAGGGAAGAGATAGATAGAGTTGTCTTAGAACAATATCCTATCCTTAAGAATAATTTGCCTGTTGAACTGCTTGGAGATCCACCCCCACCAAAGGGTGATCCTGTGTTCGAGCTTAAACAGTTGCCTGATACTCTTAAGTATGCTTATCTTGATGAAATAGAAATATATCCTGTTATAATTAGTGCTAGCCTCTAAGAGCATGAAGAAAAAAAGTTACTAAAAACTCTGAGGAAACACCGTGCTGCTATTGGATATACTCTTGATGATCTTAAGGGCATTCGTCCCACTCTATACCAGCACATGATTAAAACCGATCCTGATTCCAAACCAGTTGTTGATCATCAAGGGACATTAAATCCTAAGATGAAATAGGTAGTAAGAAAAGAAATACTAAAGCTCCTGGAAGCAGGTATTATCTATCTTGTTGCTCATAGTGATTGGGTGAGTCTGTTGCATTGCGTCCCTAAGAAGGGAGGTATTACCGTTGTCCCTAAAGATAAGGATGAATTGATCCCACAGAGGATCATTACTGGCTATAGGATGGTGATCGATTTTAGGAAATTGAATAAGGCCTCTAGGAAAGATCATTACCCTCTGCCTTTTATCGACCAAATGCTAGAAAGACTGTCTAAACATACACACTTCTGCTTTCTAGATGGTTATTCTGGTTTCCCCAAATACCTGTTGCACAATCTGATCAGGAGAAAACCACTTCCACCTGCCCTTTTGGTACCTTTGCTTACAGACGTATGCCTTTTGGCTTATGTAATGCACCTGCCACCTTCCAAAGATGTATGATGGCTATATTCTCTGACTTTTGTGAAAAGATTGTTGAGGTTTTCATGGATGACTTCTCCGTTTACGGGTCTTCTTTTCATGATTGCCTCAGCAACCTTGATCGAGTCTTGCAGAGATGTAAAGACACCAACCTTGTCTTGAATTGGGAGAAGTGCCACTTTATGGTTAATGAAGGCATCGTGTTAGGACATAAAATTTCTGAAAGAGGTGTTGAAGTCGATAAGGCTAAGGTTGATGCAATCGAGAAAATGCCATGCCCCACAGATATCAAAGGTATAAGAAGTTTCCTTGGTCATGTTGGTTTCTATAGAAGGTTCATTAAATACTTCTCTAAGATTTCTAGGCCTCTTACGAATATCTTGCAAAAGGGTATTCTTTTTGTTTTTGACGATGATTGTGAGGAAGCCTTCGAAATACTTAAGAAGGCTTTGATAACTGCACCTACTGTTCAACCACTGATTGGAACTTACCTTTTGAAATCATGTGTGATGCTAGTGATTATGATGTTGGTGATGCCCTAGGGCAAAGAGTTGATAAGAAGTTGAATGTTATTCACTATGCTAGTAAAACTCTAGACAGTGCCCAAAGAAACTATGCGACTACGGAAAAGGAATTTTTAGTAGTCATGTTTGCATGTGAAAAGTTTAGGTCTTACATAGTTGATTCCAAAGTCACTATTCACACTGATCACGCTGCTATTAAGTATCTCATGGAGAAGAAAGACGCTAAACCTAGACTCATCAGATGGGTTCTCTTGCTACAAGAATTTGATTTGCATGTTGTCGACAGGAAGGGTGTTGAGAACCCCGTAGCAGATAACTTGTCTAGGTGGGAGAATGTCCTTGATGACCCACAACCTATTGATGTTAGCTTTCCTGATGAGCAATTGAATGTCATCAATACTTCACGTAGTGCATCGTGGTATGCTGATTATGCAAACTATATCGTTGCCAAATATATACCACCTAGTTTCACATACCAGCAAAAGAAGAAATTCTTCTTTTATTTGAGACATTACTTTTGGGATGATCCTCCCTTTATAAGGAAGGAGTAGATGGTGTTATTAGACGTTGTGTACCTGAACATGAACAGGGACAGATCCTACAGAAGTGTCACTCCAAGGCCTAGAGAGGACACCATGCGGGAGATAGAACTGCACCCAAGGTATTGCAATCAGGTTTCTATTGGCCCACTCTCTTCAAGGATGCCCGTAAGTTTGTCTTGTCTTGTGACGAATGTCAAAGAATAGGTAATATCGGTAAACGTGAGGAAATGCATATTAATTATTCACTTGTCATTGAACCATTTGATGTTTGGGGCTTCGATTATATGGGACCTTTCCAAAATCCAACGGGTATACTCATATCCTAGTTGCGGTTGATTACGTCACTAAGTGGGTAGAAGCTATCCCAACTAGTAGTGTTGATCACAACACCTCTATGAGGATGCTTAAAGAAGTTATCTTCCCTAGATTTGGAGTCCCTAGATATCTAATGACCGACGGTGGTTCACATTTCATTCATGGTGCTTTCCGGAAAACGCTTGCTAAGTACGATGTCAACCATAGAATTGCGTCTCCCTATCATCCTCAGTCCAGTGGTCAAGTAGAGCTAAGCAATAGAGAGGTTAAACTAATTCTGCAAAAGACTGTCAATGATTCTAGAAAGAATTGGTCTAAGAAGCTCGATGATGCACTTTGGGATTATAGAACTGCGTATAAGAATCCCATGGGCATGTCTCCGTACAAAATGGTTTACAATAAAGCTTGTCATTTACCTCTGGAGCTAGAGCATAAGGCTTATTGGGCAATCAAAGAGCTCAACTTTGATTTCAAACTTGCTGGTGAGAAGAGGTTATTTGATATTAGCTCGCTTGATGAATGTAGAACTCAGGCATATGAGAATGCCAAGTTGTTCAAAGAAAAGGTTAAGAGGTGGCACGATAAAAGGATACAAAAACGTGAGTTCAATGTAGGTGATTATGTCTTGCTATATAATTCTCGTTTAAGATTTTTTGCAGGCAAGCTTCTCTCTAAATGGGAAGGTCCTTACATTGTTGAGGAATTATATCGTTCCATTGCCATCAAGATCAACAACACGGAAGGTAATTTTCCAAGAGTGGTAAATGGGCAAAGAATCAAGCACCATATCTCATGTACTCCCATAAATGTTGAAAGCAATATTATCAATACCATAACTCCGGAGGAGTACATAAGGGATATTTATCAACCTGTTTCAGACTCCAAAAACGAAGAGGTATGTGATTCGGTAAGTAAACCTACTCAAAAACTTTTCCAGTAGGATTTTTCTCCGTTTTGGAATTTTTTAAAAAATAGAAAAATTTATAGTAGTCCGGAAAGCGCACGAGGAGGCGACAAGCCTGCCAGGCGCGGGCCACCCCTGGCCGCGCCTGGGGGGCTTGTGACCACCTCATGTGCCTCCCATACTCCGTTTTCTTGCAGAGTACTCCTTCTGGTTTGGAAAAAAACATTATATATTCTCGTGAAAGGTCTGACCCTCGTATCGTGCAAATTTCCTCTGTTTTCATTTCGAGTCTGTTTTCTGCCACATATTTAGAGCAAGATGTCGTATCAGGAATCTGTGGGGGAGAACGATCTCCCTCAAGTCTATGGAGAAGTAAATGTTGATCTAAAAAGAATGGAGGTCATGGAGGCCAAGGAAAGGCTACCTAAAGAAACCAAGGGCAAAACTAAGGAGGAGAATCAGGCGTGGGACGAGGGGCAATCTGTGTTCAACAAGGAAGAAGTTGAAGAAGTGGATTTCCTTCAACCCTACCTCCACATACTCTCTCCATCCTTGATTGAACTCTTAAGGTTTTGTGAAACGACTCGTGTTCGCAATACTTTTCTTACTCGTGAAGTTATTTTGCTGGAGAAACATATCACAGAGCTCCAAGGTATAAATCAAAGATTGATGGCCCTCTTGGAATCGAAAGACAAAACAACTCCACCACCTTCACCTCCAAAGGAAGACAACTAAGCATGGGTATGGGAAATCCCCTTGGCTTGTGCCAAGCTTGGGGTAGTTGCCCCGGTATCGTATCACCATCACATCTTTTGCCTTTACCTTTGTTTTAGTTTGTTCCTTTTCAGTTTTCTCTTTCTCTAGTAGAATAAAGGTCTTAGTGTTTTAGGTTTGAGTTTTGCTTTGTGTCACCCCCGATGTATTCGAGCTCGTGAGTCATATAATAAAGAGTGTCTTAGTTAAGGGCCTTGCCTCATGCCATGATCAAAAGAATGTGAAAAGAACAAAAGCAAGAAAGATCATGTAATGATCTTATGGGAAGTGAGGCTTCACATATGAAAAGAATGTTGATTGAAACTTATTGAGGGTAGACAAACATAGACCTTGGTCATCGTTGCAATTAATAGGAAGTGATAAAGGAGAGGTTCACATATAAGTATATCATCTTTAACACCATCTATGATTGTGAACACTCACTAAACTATTACATGCTTGGAAGTAGATGTTGCACAAGGAAGACAACATAATGAATTGTGTTTTCTTGGTTCGGAACAATATTATATGACTAGAGATCCCTTAGAATGCGACGATTGCTTCCACCTCATATTAGCCAAAACTCCCGCACCAAGTAGAGATACTACTTGTGCATCCATAAACCTTCAACCCAGTTTTGCCATGAGAGTCCACCATACCTACATATGGATTGAATAAGATCCCTCAAGTAAGTTGTCATCGGTGCAAGCAATAAAAATTTCTCCCTAATATGTATGAACTATTAGTGTGTGGAAAATAAGATTTGTACGAACCTCTGATGAAGAAGACATAATAGCGACAGACTGCATAATAAAGTTCTTTATCACAAGAGGCAATATAAAGTGACGTTCCTTCACACTAAGAGGACACACATCCAAACCTCAAAATCGCATGACAACCTCTCCTTCCCTCTGCGAAGGGCCTATCTTGTACCTTTACTTTTTTCCCTTGAAAGAGTCATGGTGATCTACACCAATTCCTAATTTCACCTTTATCTTGGCTAACGTCATATGCTAGGGAAAGATCTATATTAATATGTCAACTTGGAGGTAAGTATTCATGAATTATTATTGTTGACATTACCCTTGAGGTAAATGGTTGGGAGGCGAAACTATAAGCCCCTACCTTTCTCTGTGTCCGACTGAAACTTTGATCTCATGAGTACCACGTGAGTTGTAGCGATTGTAGAAGACAAAAGGATGATTGAGTATGTGGATTTGATTTACAAGCTCTTATTTGACTCTTTCCGATGTTGTGATAAATTGCAATTGCTTCAATGACTAAAGGCTATCGGTTGTTAATTCTCGGTAAGGCTCTTGATCCATACTTTACTCTGTGAAGGAATTATCACTTTAGCATGAGAGATTATATGTTGGTATTGTTGTTCTAACTATGATCATGATGCCTGCATGTTCGTCTCTTGTTTTGTCGACACCTCTCTCTCTAAACATGTGGGCATATTTATTGATCTCGGCTTTCGCTTGGGGACAAGCGAGGTCTAAGCTTGGGGTAGTTGATACGTCCATTTTGCATCATGCTTTCATGTTGATATTTATCGCTTTTTGGGCTATTATTACACTTCACGGTACAATACTTATGCCTTTTCTCTCTCGTTTTGCAAGGTTTACATGAAGAGGGAGAATGCCGACGGCTGGAATTCTGGCTTGAAAAAGGAGCAAGTTTGAGATACCTATTCTGCGCAACTCCAAAAGCCGTGAAAATCAACGACGATTTATTTTGGAATTTATAAAAAATACTGGGCCAAAGAAGTACGAGAGTGGCGCCAGCAAGAAGCCACAAGCCTACTAGGCGTGGCCTCCCCCCTGGTCGCGCCTAGAGGGCTTGTGGGCTCTCACTTGGCCCTTTGGCCCCCCTCTTTTGCTACAAGAAGGGTTTTGTTCCCGAAAAAATCAGGAGGAGGCTTTTCGGAGGATTCGCCGCCGCCACGAGGCGGAACTTGAGCAGAACCAATCTAGAGGTCCAGCAGGACGATCCTGCTCGGGAAAACTTCCCTCCCGGAGGGGGAAATCGTCGCCATCGTCATCACCAACACTCCTCTCATCGGAGGGGACTTATCACCATCAACATCTTCATCAGCACCATCTCATCTCCAAACCCTAGTTCATCTCTTGTAACCAATCTCCATCTCACGACTCCGATTGGTACTTGTAAGGTTGCTAGTAGTGTTAATTACTCTTTGCAGTTGATGCTAGTTGGATTACTCGATGGAAGATTATATGTTCATATCCTTGACGCTACTCATTGCCACTCTGGTCAAGAATATGATTATGCTTTGTGAGTAGTAACTTTTGTTCCTGAGGACATGGGATAAGTCTTGCAATAAGTAGTCATGTGAATTTGGTATTCGTTCGATATTTTGATGTGTTGTATGTTGTCTCTCCTCTAGTGGTGTTATGTGAATGTCGACTACATAACACTTCACCATTATTTGGGCCTAGAGGAAGGCATTGGGAAGTACTAAGTAGATGATGGGTTGCTAGAGTGAAAGAAGCTTAAACCTAGTTTATGCGTTGCTTTGTAAGGGGCTGATTTGGATCCACTAGTTTAATGCTATAGTTAGACTGTGTCTTAATTCTTCTTTCGTAGTTGCGGATGCTTGTGAGAGGGGTTAATCGTAAGTGGCATGCTTGTCCAAGTAAGGGCAGTACCCAAGCATCGGTCCACCCACATATCAAACTATCTAAGTAGCGAACGCGAATCATATGAACATGATGAAAACTAGCTTGACATAAATTCCCATGTGTCCTCGGGAGCGCTTTACCTCATATAAGAGTTTGTCCAAGCTTGTCCCTTGCTACAAAAGGGAGTAGGCCACTTTTCTGCATCGTTGTTACTTTTTTTACTTGCTACTTTCTACGAATCATCTTGTCACACAACTACTTGTTACCGATAATTTCAGTGCTTGCACAGAATACCTTGCTGAAAACCACTTGTCAGATCCTTTTGCTCCTCGTTGGGTTCGACACTCTTACTTATCTAAAGGACTACGATAGATCCCCTATACCTGTGGGTCATCACGGAGCCCGGGACAGGGCGGAGGCAGTGCGGGGCTGTCCCGGGGCATGGCGGTATAGGCCCATGTGAGGCCGGAGGTGGCCGAAGCGGTGGCCCGGTGACGGAGCGCTGCGGTGCGGCCCGGGGTAGGACGCCGGCGGGGGGCTCTGTTGCGACCCCGGGACGGCGCGCGGCGAGAGGTGGCCCTGGTGCGGTCGCAGGGGGTGCCGGGGGGGTCGCTGGGGATCCGATCGGGAGGGAGTGGGGCTCCGGTCGCCAGGGGGAGGAGCGACGGGAGAGATGGGGGTGCGGGGAACAGGAGGAGGCGGTGCGTTAGGGAGAGAGGCGCGGGGGAAGGAGAGGTCGACGGGGATGAGAGCCAAGGAGGCTCGGACGGCAGTGAGGCGGGGCGAGGTGAGCGCGAGGAGGAGGCTCGGTCTCCTAGGGAGGGAGTCAGGGCGACAGGATCGGGGCGCTGTGGCGTTCGCGTGAGGAGCAGGGGGAGCGACGGGAGAGGGAGAGACGGTGGGGTACGGGGCGGCGGGATCGGGATGAGGGTGGGGGTAGGTGGCGACGGGAGGGTTGGTGGGGTGACGAGGGAGCCCCTCATCGCTTCTAGCGGCACGGCAGGGAACGGGAGAGTGGCTGGCTCGGCGCTAGGGTTCTCCCATGGGGGTCTTATACCCCCAGGTGGGTGGGCCGAATGTGGGGTGGCCGGCTGGGCCACTTTGGCCGACCTGGGCCACGGGTTTTTTTTAATTACTTTCTTTTAATTTATTTCTTTATATATATATAGCTTCTGTTTTAAATATATAGGGATTATAATAAATTTAAAAAATGTCCGATTCACTTTTATAGTTCATTAGGGAATTTTGGTAACTCCCCCGACATTTTATTTTAACATTATAAAACTTCTCTCGTTTGACTTTATTTTTAAATTTCAAATTTGACTCGGTATTGAACAAACGCGACAACAATGATAGTAATCACCGTGACGTGGCACCATTAGCGTGGGATCACTATAGCTTAATTACATTCAACACTGTAGCAAAAGCTGAGGATATCACAACTCTCCCCTACTAACAAGAATTCTTGTCCCGAGAATTAAGAGTTAGAAGGAAAAAAGCTCGGGGTATTCATCACGAAGATGATCCTCGCGTTCCCAAGTGGCTTCATCTTCAGAATGATTTGACTACTGCACTTTAAGGAACTTAGTGACCTTCCGACGAGTCTGACGTTCAACCTGTTCGAGAATGCGGATCGGATGTTCCTTATAAGAGAGGTCTTGGTGCAGCTCAAGCATATCATGATCCACTGCTCGAGTAGGATCTTTGAAGCAGCAGTGGAGCTGAGACACATGGAAGACATCGTGAACCTGAGAAAGGTTCGCCGACAGTTCCAATTGATAAGGCACTCTTCCATGCCTTTCGAGAATAGTGAAAGGACCAATATAGCGAGGAGATTAGGCCACTTTGCTGCACCGTTGTTACTTTTGTTACTTGCTACGAATCATCTTGTCACACAAGTACTTGTTACCGATAATTTCAGTGCTTGAAGAGAATAACTTGCTGAAAACCACTTGTCAGATCCTTCTGCTCCTCGTTGGGTTCGACACTCTTACTTATCGAAAGGACTACGATACATCCCTTATACTTGTGCGTCATCACGGAGCCCGGGACGGGGCGGAGGCGGTGCGGGGCTGTCCCGGGGCATGCCAGCATCGGCCCATGCAAGGCCGGAGGTGGCCGAAGCGGCGGCCCGGCGACAAAGCGCAGCGACGTGGCCCGGGGGAGGACGTCGGTGGGGGCTGTGTTGCGACCCCGGGACGGCGCACGGCGAGAGGCGGCCCTAGCGCGGTCGCAGGGAGCGCCTGGGGGCGGTCGCTGGGGATACGATCGGGAGGGAGTGGGGCTCCAGTCGCCAAGGGGAGGAGCGACGAGAGAGATGGGGTGCGGGGAACAGGAGGAGGCGGTCCTTGAGGGAGAGAGGCGCAGGGGAAGGAGAGCTCGTCGGGGATGAGAGCCAGGGAGGCTCGGACGGCAGTGAGGCGGGGCGAGGCGAGCGCGAGGAGGAGACTCGGTCTCCTGGGGAGGGAGTCAGGGCGACAGGATTGGGGCGCTGTGGCGCTCGCGTGAGGAGCAGGGGGAGCGACGGGAGAAGGAGAGACAATGGGGTACATGGCAGCGGGATCAGGACGAGGGTGGGGGTAGGTGGCGATGGGAGGGTTGGTGGGGTGACGAGGGAGCCCATCATCGCTTTTGGCGGCACGGGAGGGAACGGGAGAGTGGCTGGCTCGGCGCTAGGATTCCCCCATGGGGTCTTATACCCCCCAGGTGGGTGGGCCGAATGTGGGGTGGCCGGCTGGGCCACTTTGGCAGAGCTGGGCCAGGGGCTTTTTTTAATTACTTTCTTTTATTTTATTTCTTTCTATATATAGCTTCTGTTTTAAATATATAGTGATTATAATAAATTTCAAAAATGCCTGATTCACTTTTATAGTTCATTAGGGAATTTTTGTAACTCCCGTGACATTTTTATTTCAACATTATAAAACTTCTCTCGTTTGACTTTATTTTTAAATTTCGAATTTGACTCGGTTTGACTTTAAATTTCAACATTCTAAAACTTCTCTCGTTTGACTTTATTTCAACAATCGCGAGAACAATGATAGTAATTACCATGATGTGGCACCATTAGCGTGGGATCACTATAGCTTAATTACATTCAACAATGTAGCAAAAGCTGAGGATGTCACAACTCTCCCCTACTAACAAGAATTCTTGTCCCGAGAATTAAGAGGTAGAAGGAAAACAGCTCGGGGTATTCATCACGAAGATGATCCTCACGTTCCCAAGTGGCTTCATCTTCAGAATGATTTGACTACTGCACTTTAAGGAACTTGGTGATCTTCCGACGAGTCTGACATTCTGCCTGTTCGAGAATGCGGACCGGATGTTCCTTATAAGAGAGGTCTTGGTGCAGCTCAAGCATATCATGATCCACTGCTCGAGTAGGATCTTTGAAGCAGCGGCGGAGCTGAGACACATGGAAGATATCGTGAACCTGAGAAAGGTTCGCCGATAGTTCCAATTGATAAGCCACTCTTCCACACCTTTCGAGAATAGTGAAAGGACCAATATAGCGAGGAGCTAGCTTGCCATTGATCCCAAAACGGCGTGCACCTCTCATTGGTGTGACTCGAAGATAAGCCTTTTCGCCAGGTTGGTAGACCATATCTTCACGATGACGGTCATACTGACTCTTCTTACGAGACTGAGCAGCCTTCGGATTCTCATGAATAACACGAACTTGATCTTCGACATGTTGGAAATCATACGGACCGAAGAGCGATCGGTCCATTGAATGGTGGCTCGAGAATTTTGTACGAAGCCAAACATGTACACGAGAGTCAGGTTTCAATCCTGTGGAACTTTGGGTTATGGGTCCACCATGTGGGCCGGGAGTAGGCACAGGGGTGACATATTATACAGTCTTGGTAGCAAGACATATCAGAGGATAACTTGTCAGTTATGTTGGTAACAATGTCGGTACCAAGGGCGGGGGACGAATAAAACCATTTTCCTGCTCGTTGAAACGACGCAGACCAATAAGCAAGGCTCTCGTCCACCCGTGGTTACCGGAATGTTATCCACAATAGTAATAGGGATTTACTGACAGAGTTGTATACCGAGATTTTTTTTACCTTAACAGGGAATTAACACTGCTTAGATAAGTTATGCCATAAGAAAAGTCGAACAGGCCAATAGGAAGGAAAAGGTGTTCACACACACAGGTATTAAAGTATACCATTCCGAGGAAAACATAGCGTATGGTATACATGATAGGTCATCAAGTACATAACCGTTTATACAAAGAGGCAAGAAGAATCATGATGTTTACCCATACCATATGGTTTGGATAATTGATCAGGAACAATTTAGCATTGTGCTTCCGATGTTCCCGTTGAAATTTGAAGTACCACATCCATGTTTTGGGGTAGTATTGACATGGTCATCAGGTACAGGGTGGACTTTGGGGTACACAAAGGTATCATCAAAATTAACTTATAAAATAATTCATATGGTTCCCGCATGGAATATGGCAAATCTTACATATGGAAGAATTTATAACAATAGGTCCTTCGGCCCGGTGTGTTGGAAAGACAACATCGTACCGGTTTACCTAAAGACCAAAGTTATAATTATTGGGAAATGTTCCAACCAGCATATCTACCCAAGATTCAGGTCTGATTGGTGTCAGGACACCTCAGACTCAAGATGCCTGAGAAGAAAAATGAAGATGCAAGATTCTCATGATATGAGCTACACAAGCAATTCTAGAATCATGAGTTCGATTGTAAGACATATGAACCCCAGGTCAAGACATTCGTGCCCATGTGGAATTCTTACGTCAAATCGCAACTGAGTTCTCATTTGGGAACCATCATCCAGGATATCAAGGTTCCGTGTGTAAGTCTGGACTAGTTCTTATGAAGGAACTTCTTTTCTTGATTAAATCAGTTAGTGTCTTGGGGTGCTAAGACAAATTATATGGTGTGAAGATAGCAATTCTTCAAAACATATAACACTTTGCACATGCGTGAATGACTTGGGAAGATCCTAGATGAAGCAAAACAAAACTGTCACATAATCACAGTGGCGAGAATGCACATAAACTTCGGGGAAACATTTCTGTTATCAAGCACTTTCTTCATGAGCTAGGCACAAGGATAATGCTTTCAAGAGCTTCATCACCGAACATGGAGAAGTTGAGGGTGTGGCTGATGGGCTCAACAACAATCCCTCAAGGTTTTGCCAGGGTTGAACTTCCAAAATTTATAATATCTAGGAGATAGCATTTGTCAAATCAAATGGTATAATGTCGTATGCTCGAGGGAACAACAACAATTAAACATTGGTCGAAGGGTGTACTCGGAAATACGGGCCAAGTAGCACAACCAATGTCAAAAATGATGAGTCAACACCCAACACACTAAGAATGAAACATTCAGTTGTCAACCTCAAGGCAAAAGGGTTGCCAGAAGTATCGGGATCACACATCAGAGTTCACTTGTTGGTATTCCGGTTTGAAACAACACGGAACCAAGAATGAATGGTGATGGCGAGAAGTATTACTATATCAAAAATTCTTAAGACGTGTGCACTTCTCACGACATTCTTGACATAAAAGATAGTAATACTCCAAGGTAGAAGGTGGCATAAGCTGAATAGCAAGGACTTAAAGGATTACACAAAACGTGGACAGGTTTGTTTTGGAGGGAAGGCAAACAAGGATGTCGATGATAATTCAAATTATCGTGGGGCAAGGATGGTATTTCTCATCATGCTTTCGATTGATAACCTGTAAGAGCTCAGAATGCTGATGGTGATCACGACACATTTGTCAAGAAACTTCATGAAGATGTAATCGATGAGTGACAACATCAAGCAAAGGAATGGTGAAGCTAAAGGTTGACAGAAACACAAGAAGATTGCTAGCTAAGAATCAAAATTGCCTTTCAAAACAACCAATATGATGTGGGAAGCTCGATGTGAGCTTAACGCACAGTTGGAATTTGTGTTCCACGGGTGAAGGGTATAAATAGCATGGTCGAGCTCCAACATGATGATGATGATGTAGCTTAACATCTTGGAATGACATGATCGAGTACAAACTCGTAAACAAGGAAGATTACTAAAAGTTGTTGAATCGCAATGTGTAGTCGATTCAGTTATCGATGTGCTCGTGTGTCCAGGAACTCAAACACGAGGAAACTGGAACTAATGAAAATATCATAGTTGATGAGGAGCTCACAAGAAGTTACATAGCTCTGTGATATCCTCGAGCTACAAGGGATAATACTCGAAGGTAGATCAACATTAAGGCTTGGACCGATGTATCGATCTGAAGAAGACAAGTACTTTAACTCATGTGAGAATGAAATCAAGGTAGTACAACATGGTCGGAACCACGATTGCAAAGGACAAGATCACAGATACCAAATCAAACCACACAATGAATGATCATCGATACGAGAAGCTTCAATGATAGAATCAACGTCGTCTCCATGGGCATGAACACAAAGTTCAAGGTCGACTCCCACTTCATCAATGCATCACCTTCCATTTACTCCTTGCCTTTGATCAGGTTGTAGATTTGAAAGAATATCCGGCAAAACACCAGAAGACTAAGACTCATGAAAACTCTTCGAACCATATTGCTTTAGGAAGGCATAGGTTCAACCCATCGGGGCATCTTAGGAACATATACCACAAACTGCAAGAGTAGTTAGTACATGCTTGACAACAGAGCATGGTCGACAAAGGCACATGATACAACTCATCAGAAGGAGAAGACACAATTTACCAATGGTATTATGCATAAGGGGAACAATTTCACAAGAATTTTGGACGTAAGGGATGCCGTCGGATAATAACCCAACAATGGGTCTGGCAGTACCACGAAGGACCTGGTGTGGGTATCGGTACTCAATTAGAGGGAGATATGATGCAAGGAATCAGGTTATAGAACATCTAAAGAATACCGATACTTAATTACCAAAGGAATTAGGATTTCCAGGTTGGTGTATCATTATCACATGCTCCGATCAAATACAGGTAAGTTGAATGGACTTAGCTCGTCAACCAACCAAAGTTGATTCGTCGAGAATCAGCTCCGTCTGGAAGGACGTCTGAGCCGGAAAGATAATTTATGAGTATCAATAGATGATCGTGCGCATTCACACAAAGGTAGAATCAATAAGATCACAGGAAAATCAGAAAGGATTTTAATGAATGATGCTGGACATATGGATTTAACCATAACACAAGCAGGTGAGAAAGGTCCAAAGCAATAGGCTACTCGGGATTCCGAAAGATCGAATAGTAATTCGAAGAACGTTCGAAACCCATGACAACTGATGACGGACGAATCCCCGATAAGATAATTCGTTGCCTCTTGTCAAACAAGAGCAATTTGAAAAGAAAGTATGGATGACATTTGTATGTAGTCATCCATAGTGGCTGACGGAGGAAGGGAAATCGCAAGAGCGATGGGCACAAGTTCTCGAGAGAAAAACATCGGAGAGTATCACCGGAGTCTTCGGGCGGATCAAGCCCTCGTCTAGAATACAGGGCTCTCCGGGAGGAAGTATTGACGAGAACTAGAGTTAGAGTTAGCAAAATCTTTAACTCGAAAGAGAAGAGAGAATAGAGCCCAGAGTATAGGAAAGGAGTAAAATATAATAATACCACCCAATTGAGATGTGGGCCCATAAGCCACAGCATTAGTGTGAGTGAAGTTTTTCAAACACTAGACTCAACTTCAGCCAAGGAGTTGGAAAGGGGGCTACCTACAGGCAGTTGGCTCTGATACCAACTTGTGACGCCCTTGATTTAATCGTACACTAATCATACACGCAAACGCATACGATCAAACTCAAGGACTCACGGGAAGATATCAAAACACAACTCTAGAAACAAATAAAGCAAATACAAGCTTCATATTACAAGCCAGGGGCCTCGAGGGCTAGAATACGGAAGCTCGATAAACACACGAGTCAGCGGAAACAACAATATCTGTACTTACACACATAAAACATGGGTTGCCTTAGAGAAGGCTAGCACAAAAGATACAACGATCGAACGAGGCGAGGCCTCCTGCCTCGGAACCTCCTAACTACTCCTGGTCTTCAACGGTCTCCACAAATAAGTCACCATCGGGGTGGCAGGCGTCGGCAGGAAACTCCATCTCCTGGGCTCCATCATCTGGCTACAGCAACGTATCAAGGGGGCAAAGGGGGAGCAAAGCAACGGTGGGTACTCATCCAAAGTACTCGCAAGTCTTACATCAGAACTAAGCTAAGTATGCATCAGTATCAAAGAAGGGGGGGTTATATGTGGACTGACTGCAACAATGCGAGAAAAGAGGGAGAAGGCCTAGTCCTATCGAAGACTAGCATCTTCAGGGTCTTGCAGCAATAGACGAGAGTAGAGCAAGGTAACACAAATAATAGTCATATTGTTGCAGCAATATTAATATGAGGTCACGCCTAGAGATCCTCCCTCGACTCCATGTGAGGAAGCAATCCCGGGGCAACTAAATCCAGTTAAGTAACAGTTGTAGTTGTATAAGATCAGGGCACAACTCCAAGTCGTCCTGTAACCGTGGACACGGCTATTCGAATAGTTAATTTTCATCCCTGCAGGGGTGCACCAAGTTTCCCGTCACGCTCGATAACACTCTACTCAGACACACTTTTCTGGGTCATACCCGGCCTCGGAATATCGACACGTCGCAGCCCCACCTAAGCTCGGCACAGAGGCCAGCCCACCGGTCTAACTCCTAAGCACAAAGGGTTCATGGACCCACTTTCCCTCCGCGCTCCTGCACGATTTGTGGGCGACCGAGGTCAGTCCTAGCACCCCTTAATCACAAGCGTGATGCATCTCGGGACCACTCGGGCGCACGCCCCTCTATTCCTGACATCTAAAAAGCTTCAGCTGCCACCGAGACGTCGAGTACCCATAATTCTTCCCGCGTAGCCGGTTAGTGCGAAAAGGTCTCCGACCAACCCAGATCAAATACCCAAATCCATTATCATTTTAATTATGCTCAAAGACGCAAACACGCGGGAATCCACCCGCCTAACATCTATTCATCAAAGACACGAGTAACATGGTCAAGTAACTGTGTGGTAGAAACATCAAGGAGAATTCGAGGTATCACCCTCGTTGGATTCCGAATGATGTATCCGTCAAGGTGGACCTAGAGGAATCACCCTTGAGGGTCCCACAATTGAGGGGTTGCACGACAGAGGCATCGTCGAGAATGGTGAAAGAGGAATCCCCCTCGATAACCACGACCGACTAGCTGTACTACAGAGATATCATCAGGAGTACTTCGCGAGGTGTCACCCTCGGTACCCGATAGTATCTGTGTAGCGTCGCACAACTAAGGGGGGTGTAACTGATGTGCCGGGTCTGGCTCGTCGATCAGGGATCGAGACTTGAAAACAAAGCGGGGCAACTCGACTACAGGGTCAGAGGGGAAGACTGCTCCACCTATACTAAGAAGTTTGAAGATACAATATTGAAAGTAGCATTCATCAAAAATTAGGCTATACAACAGTAGCAAAATTCTAATGCAAGCATGAGGAAGAAAGAATAGGCGATATAGGGATGATCAAGGGGGGGTTGCTTGCTTTGTTGCTCTGCGGCAAAGGGCTGGTCGGGAGGGTCGTAGATGAACCCGGCAGCAGCGTCAGTCTCGGGTTCTACCAGTAAGAAGAGGGGGGAGAAACAATAAATAACAGCAACAGGTGCAACAATAAGCATGACATGGTAATATGCAGGCTAGGCGTGAACTAACACAGTAACATCCGTCATAGACGGGTCGGAAAATACCAGATGATTTTTCCCGCGTCTCTCGCTACTACCGGTCAGACTGAAAATGATGGAAAAGTTTCACGTTTGCTGTGCTAGAGACGCGTGATAAACGAATGGACCACGTATCCGGGTTCGTCTCGTTATGCTGATCAACTTTCATGTTGAAAATATTTTGATCTCACTTACGGTTTATTTTATATTAATTTTTAAATTTTATTAATATTTAGGAATTAAAAACAGATTTAATTAATTTAATTAAATGCGATTATGACATCAGCATGATGTCATGCTGACATCAGCAGTTGACTGGTCAACTCGCTAGTGGGCCCTACGTGTCATTGACACAAATTATTAACTAAGTTTAAATATTAATTAATCATATTAATTTAGTAGGGGTCCCACGTGTCATACTCTGATAGGATAATTTAATTATCCTAATTAACATATTATCTAATTAATCTATTTACTCATAATCATATATTAATTAATTAATTAAAGATTAATTCACTAATTAATTGGAACTATTTATTAAATATTATGTTTATATATTTTTTCCTTTTTTTACAGAGGGTGTGGGGCCTCCCTGTCAGTGGGAGTGGGGGGTGGCCCCACATGGCAATGCCTCAATGGCCACACACACACAAAACACACACACACATCTTTTGTACATAAATTTTATACACATACACACCTTTTTTACATACATCCACACTTATACATACATATACACATTAACACATACGTATATGCATACATAATACATACATGCATGTAATACATCCATTTTCTATTTTTCTAACTCTCATCCCCAACCCCCTGTTCCTCTCTTTGTCAACAGAGAGACGGAGGCAATCTCCATCTCCTCATACGGGAATTCATCGGTGCCCGAACGAGACGATAGTTGTCGGAACGGAACCGGGACGGGGAAAGGAAGGAAGGGGTGGCTGGAGCCGCGGTGCCTCACCACCGTTGACGGGGAAGCAGAGGCTCGATGTAGAGGTAGACCGGCGGGGAGGAGGTTGAGGAGGAGGATGCCGACGGATCCGGCGTGGCGGAGCCCGGGAGAGGGCGGAGGTGGTGCGGGGCTGTCCCGGGGCATGGCGGCATCGGGCCATGCGAGGTCGGAGGTGGCCGAAGCGGCGACCCAGCGACGGAGCGCAGCGGCGCGGCCCGGGGGAGGACGCCGGTGGGGGGCTCTGTTGCGACCCCGAGACGACGCGCGGCGAGAGGCAGCCTTGGCGCGGTCGTAGGGGGTGCGGCGGGGGGGCGGTCGCTGGGCATCCGATCGGGAGGGAGTGGGGCTCCGGTCGCCAGGGGGAGGAGCGACGGGAGAGATGGGGGTGCGGGAAACAGGAGGAGGCGGTGCGTCAGGGAGAGAGGCGCGGGGAAGGAGAGGCCGTCATGGATGAGAGCCAAGGAGGCTCGACCGGTAGTGAGGCGGGGCGAGGCGAGCGCGAGGAGGAGGCTGGGTTGTTGGAAATATGCCCTAGAGGCAATAATAAATTAGTTATTATTATATTTCTTTGTTCATGATAATCGTTTATTATCCATGCTATAATTGTATTGATTGGAAACACAGTGCATGTGTGGATACATAGACAAAACACTGTCCCTAGTAAGCCCTCTAGTTGACTAGCTCGTTGATCAAAGATGGTCAAGGTTTCCTGACCATAGGCAAGTGTTGTCACTTGATAACGGGATCACATCATTAGGAGAATCATGTGATGGACTAGACCCAAACTAATAGACGTAGCATGTTGATCGTGTCATTTTGTTGCTACTGTTTTCTACGTGTCAAGTATTTGTTCCTATGACCATGAGATCATATAACTCACTGACACCGGAGGAATGCTTTGTGTGTATCAAACGTCGCAACGTAACTGGGTGACTATAAAGATGCTCTACAGGTATCTCCGAAGGTGTTAGTTGAGTTAGTATGGATCGAGACTGGGATTTGTCACTCCGTGTGACGGAGAGGTATCTCGGGGCCCACTCGGTAATACAACATCACACACAAGCCTTGCAAGCAATGTGACTTAGTGTAAGTTGCGGGATCTTGTATTACGGAACGAGTAAAGAGACTTGCTGGTAAACGAGATTGAAATAGGTATGCGGATACTGACGATCGAATCTCGGGCAAGTAACATACCGAAGGACAAAGGGAATGACATACGGGATTATATGAATCCTTGGCACTGAGGTTCAAACGATAAGATCTTCGTAAAATATGTAGGATCCAATATGGGTATCCAGGTCCCGCTATTGGATATTGACCGAGGAGTCTCTCGGGTCATGTCTACATAGTTCTCGAACCCGCAGGGTCTGCACACTTAAGGTTCGACGTTGTTTTATGCGTATTTGAGTTATATGGTTGGTTACCGAATGTTGTTCGGAGTCCCGGATGAGATCACGGACGTCACGAGGGTTTCCAGAATGGTTCGGAAACGAAGATTGATATATAGGATGACCTCATTTGATTACCGGAAGGTTTTCGGAGTTACCAGGAATGTACCGGGAATGACGAATGGGTTCCGGGAGTTCACCGGGGGGGCAACCCACCCCGGGGAAGCCCATAGGCCTTGGGGGTGGCACACCAGCCCTTAGTGGGCTGTTGGGACAGCCCAAGAAGGCCCTATGCGCCATAGGAAGAAAATCAAAGAGAAAAGAAAAAAAAGGAGGTGGGAAAGGAAAGAAGGACTCCACCCACCAAACCAAGTTGGACTCGGTTTGGGGGGGGAGACCTTCCCCCCTTGGCTTGGCCGACCCCCTTGGGGCTCCTTGAGCCCCAAGGCAAGGCCCCCCCTCTCCCACCTATATATACAGAGGTTTTAGGGTTGATTTGAGACGACTTTTCCACGGCAGCCCGACCACATACCTCCACGGTTTTTCCTCTAGATCGCG